>NW_006400027.1:2808909-2815927 GCF_000299155.1 Elephantulus edwardii
GCCGTCGTGGCCCTCTGCCCAGGGCGGGCTGCCCTCGGCCCTCTGCCTGGGCTGCCCTCGGCCCTCTGCCTGGGGCGAGCCATCGCGGCCCTCTGCCCGGGGTGGGCTGCCCTCGGTCCCCAGCTCGGGGCGAGCCATCGTGGCCTTCTGCCTGTGGCGGGCTGCGCTTGGCCCCCAGCTCGGGGCGAACCGTCACGGCCCCCAGGAGCAAGAAGACAAGCAGCTGTAACCCAAGACCACCAGTAAGGTGATAAAGTGTCCTCCCTTCCCCCCTTTATATCTACACCCTTGTTCAGCATGAAGAAGCCAGAGAGTCGGCATTCAATTCCCAAATCAATAAGACAGTTGGTTTAATTACTATTGGAAAATGCTTGTCATTCCTCTGTAGTGTCTGGTCCCCACTGGACCCTCATCATTTCCTTCACCTGCTCCCCCCACCGACCAAACTGTGCAGCTCTCCAACTGCATCCTGGCCCATCCTCACCCTTCTGCCCCCAACCCTCACCTCCTTGTACCCCCAATATGTTTTTCCCAATAAAAAAATTATAAAACAAAAATGAAGAGGCACTATGAGTATCTTGTCATATCTCATGTATAGTGGAGGGGGGGAAATTTAAATCATTTTCTCAAGAAGCTAATCTGTGGAAAATTCTTCCAATTAACAGACTTATAGAAACTGTTCAACGCTTACAATGTGAATGAAATCCTTTCCAAGAAGACTAAATTATCTTTTCCAAGATTTCAGAAAGGAACACAAGCACAAATAAGCTACAAAAAATATTCAAAAGTTTGTTAAGGCTCCAAGATATTATTTTAACTACAACTTGAAGAAATATTTAATCAAACCAATAAGAAATTGCTGTCTGCAGATTTGGATGTGCATGAACAGTATCTTCTTTTGTAAGCTTTATTTTTATTCACCAAATGGATTTAAAAATATTAATGTAAAAATTAACGAATTGAAAAGTATAGATGAAAAAGTGAGCACTATAACGATTCAGATCTTAAGAAATGAATTTGACAATGATTTTCATATCATACCAAAAGCATGAGAAATTCATTAACTTGAAGGGATACACTTTAATAGAATAAGTGATTAGAACTAGTGCTAATTGAAAATGATAAAAAAATGGATATTTATTCACTTGGAAAAAAATACAATTTCTTGCTGTATTAATTAGCTTTCACTGTGTAACAAACTACTTTGAAATTTTTGGACTTAAACTATACCTTGTAACCAAATCTGACCCATAATCTATTTTTTATACCTCACAAGCTAAGAATTATTTTTGCATTTTGAAGATTATGTTAAGAGGAGAAAAGCTGCATCAGAAGAAGCAACAATAATAGAGGTAACAGGTGCTCTAGGAAGGCTAAAACATTTATTGTCTGGTCTTTTATAGAAAATGTTAGCAAGTTAAAAATAGTGTACTTCTAATCTAAGTTAGGCTCAGCTGAGCAGTTGTACTGATCTTGGATGATCTCATTCATGTGTCTATAGTGACATGGCCTTTCATCTGAAGGTTGTTAGTCTGATATGTCTTTATTTTTGGTTTAGCAATTGATTCATCAGGCAACTAAGATTACAAGTAACTGGACTATTGTCAATCATGTCTAATAGACAATATAGGATGTCCTCAAAATGAAAGTTGCAGCATTGCCAAAAACAGCAATCAGAGATAAGCCCCAAACACAAGTGCTTGTTAAGTCTCTGATTGCATCATTTTTAGAAATGTGCCATCAAAGTGCTTGGTTAAATTCTGAGTTAATGCAGAAGGATACTATCAAATGGGAAAGATTAAGGAAAAGAAAAAAAAAATCTGGCCATCTTTATTTCCTCATTTGATATGAAATCATGAAAATGACAAAGAATAAAATTCACTAAAGTACTGTGAAGACATTAGTAAGACATTGATAATAAACTTGTTAATGCTATGATTTTGCATTAAAAGGTATTTTATTCACATGCACCATATTTCACATTCTTTCATTCATTTTGTGTTGTATATGATCATTTCCATATATTTTGTCTTATAAAGTTAATCAACATTGATCAAATGCCCACGATTATCCTAATTTTTCAGGTCTCACTTGATCTTTCCTAATTCCTTTTCTCTCCTCCTTCTGCCCACCAAACTCTGAGACCTCATGACTTACCCTGAGCCCATTCCAACCCCTTGCCCTTTTTCCTTCCTTCTTTGGACTTTTCTACACATCTTACTAGTTAGCGTTCTATTTTTACAGTAATGGTCTTATGAAGTCTTTGACTTTATGAGACAAAGTTCACTCGGCAGAATATTCTCTATCTTTTCCTATGTTGCATGTTGTTGTTATGTGCCATCGAGTTGCTTGCGACTCATAGCGACCCTATGTACAATGGCCCTAAAATCTGCTCTGACCTGTGTCAGTCGCACCGTCTCTGACACCCATCCTGATTACCTCAATCACTGAGTCAATCCACCTCATAGACGGCCTTCCCCTTCTGCGCTGTCCCTCCACCCTACCAAGCATGATGTCCCTCTCCAAGGACCTGTCCCTCCTTGCAACATATCCAAAGTATGTTAGAAGGAGCCTCAGAATCCTTGCCTCCAAGGAGCAGCCCTGTTTGACCCTTTCCAGGATGAATCTGTTTGTTTTCCTAGCAGTCGATGGTACCCTCAATACTCTTCTCCAGCACCAAAGCTCAAAGGCATCAATTCTCCGTCTATCCTACTTAGTCATTGTCCAACTCTCTGATGCATAACAAGTGATAACAAAGACCATGGCCTGTATCAGATGCACCTTAGTCTCCAAAGAGACACCATTGCTGTTCAGTACTTTGGAGAGGTCCCTAACAGCAGACATTCCCATGACAATACTTCTGCTAATTTCCTGGTTGCTGGTGCCGAGAGAGTTGACTGTGGAGCTAAGCAAACTGAAGCTGTGTACAATCTCAATCTCTTCACCATCCATCGTGATGCTGCCAGTTGACCCAGTGGTGAGAATCTTTGTCTTCTTGACATTGAGCCTCAGTCCATATTGGAGGCTGCAGTACTTGACCCTCTACAGCAAGCGCTTCAGGTCCTCCTCAGTTTCAGCAAGTGGGGTTGTATCATCTACATATTACAGATTGTTGATAGATCTTCCACCAATCTTGATCCCACATTTCTCCTCATAGAGCCCAGCCTCCCAGATAATCTGTTCTGCATAGAGGTTGAAAAGGTATGGAGACAGGACATGTCCCTGGTGTACGCCCTTCCCAATTTTGAACCATGCGGTGTTTCCTTTCTCTGTTCTGACAACTGCCTCTTCGTCAAAGTATAGATTTCGCATTAGCATGATCAAGTGTTCTGGTATTCCCATTCTTCTCAGAGTCAGCCACAGTTATGTTCCACACAGTCAAATGCCTTTGCATAGCCAATGAAACACAGATAAACATTCCTCTGGTATTCCCTGCTTTCAGCTAAGATACATCTAACATTAGCTACAATATCCCTAGTACCACGACCACTTCTAAACCCAGCACGGACTTCTGCAAGTTGTCTGCTTGCATGTGAAATTAAAAGTAAAATATTACAATGAAATGTGCAAGGAGTGGGAGTCAGAAAATCAAAAGGGCTGAACTCGCTCAGCATTTCTTAAACTCAAGGAACTGAAGAAAAAATTCAAACCTTGAGTTGTTATAATCAAGGATGCTTCAGGCAGAATATTAAATGATCCAGGAAGTATTAAAAGAATATGGAAAGAATACACTGAGTCACTGTATCGAAAAGAATTGGCAGACATAGAAGAATTTAATGAAACAACATATGAGCAAGAGTCTACGCTAATGAGGGAAGAAGTTCAAGCTGCTTTGAAGGAAATAGCAAAAAATAAGGCCCCAGGAATAGATGGTATACCAATTGCCATATTTCAGCTAACAGATGATGCTCTGGACAACGCTCACCAAGTTGTGCCAAGAAATCTGGAGAACAACCACCTGGCCAACTGACTGGAAGAGATCTATATTTGTTTCCATCCCAAAGAAGGGTGACCTAACAGAGAGTGGAAACTACAGAACAATATCATTAATTTCACATGCAAGCAAGATGTTGCACAGAAGTTTTAAAAATTGTTATTCCTAAGTGCTGCATAATATTTCATCATGTGAATACATCATAGTTTCTCAATCCACTTGTTTGTTGATAGGCAATTGGACAGTTTCCATGTTCTTGTATTGTGAATAATCCTGCTATGAACATGGTTGTACAAATCTCATCAACTCAGTACCTATTAAAGACAAATTGCTGCAGAAAGAAATTTTAAATTACCTGAAACCTATATGATCATCTCTGAAAGAAATGAGATAAATATTTTCCTAAATTTGACAAAAAATTCATGCACAGTTTTATATGGAAATATAAAACAACTAGTTGTGAAACTCAGTGAAAATATGTTAAACTATAATGATAGAAAATTTTGTCAACAATGCTAAAAAATTCATTATCTTTATTATATTTTAAGTATAATACAAAATCATTGTCATATGAATCTTTAATGATAGTGTGAATAAAATGAAGAAAAACTTAGCTGAGGAGTTGTGTCAAGTATTTTATGAAGCAGTTTATTTTTGAGGCTTTTGTGAGGTATTATTTTCAGTTTTTTAAAACACATAATTTTAATCACATTTACTTTCATATTTATTTTTTTTAATTTTGTCCTCTATCGGCAGATAAAGATGATTTATTTAGTATGCAAGCCTTTAGAGATCAGGTATCATCAAGGTCTGCAAAATTTTTATTGCCATTTGCAACAAGGGCTACTTTGTTCTCACTTGTCTAGAAGCTGTTCAGATAAATTAGAATAGTAGTTACTGTTATCTCCCTGATTGCTGTTAATGAAACCCTGAAGAGAGGTCTTTAAGGGATCCTTTGCTTTTACCATGTCAATGATTTTATCCTTAATGTCTTGAAATGAAATAGAATCTTCCCCATAGATTTTCATTCATTCCTGTAACAGCCCCTAAAGAAATAATCAAGAGAAAATACATTTAGATATTCTTTGTTATATTGTGGAACTGCAAGTTCTTTTCCATTTTCTAATGCATGAACAAAGTCTTTATAGATCTTGTAGTCCTTTTCTCCATCATAAGTGAGACACTCATGGAAAACAAAGTTTAAGAAGACATTGGCAGCTCCATAGTGTAAGAGTTCTTTCTTGAACATGCCATTGTGATTTCTAGCAAGATTTAAATATTGGACATAAACATATACCTTCAGGGCAGAAGCAGCAGAAAGTCAATCTGTTTCTTGACTTTCTCTGGACAGTTACTCATTCCTTAGTTCCAATAAATCATCTAGGAAGCTACATGCTAAAATATCTTGAATTTGTATCTTGCCTGTTCTTAGAGAATCTAAAAAGAAGCAGCACTTCCGAATAGCAGAACAAATACAAAAGGAATAAAAAGATTTTCCAGCCCATCTAATTGTGGCAAAGTAGGGATAAATACTAATTTATAATTTTCTAAATCAGATTCCTGAAGGTACCCTTGTCCAGCAACATCATATAAACTAAGTCCTGTTCTTGTTTTGTGAAGCCAAACTTTTCTCATGACATAGTTTAGAAAACTGTATGATAGAAATTCTTCCATAGGATTCTATAAGTCATTTAGCAAAGCTTTCTGATCTAATAAATTGCCTGCACTTTGGTTCAACTTTTTGATCAACTTTCAAGAAACATTTGTAACTGATTATTGCTTCCTCACCAAGCTAGGTGGTATCGGGTGTTTGTCTGGGAAGAACAAGAAATACTGTAGTTATTTGTCATCTAATACTTCTCTGCTATTCCTCAGGAGAAAGATGACTCTGGATTTCTCTCTTAATTCTTATAGCAAGACTTAATCTTCAGCTGGCAGCCTATAATAAACCTGAAGTATAGTCTTAAAGAATTAATTTGTGTTTTTTCTGCCTCCTTTCCAATCTGAATGTTGTTGTTGTTGTTATATGCCGTCGAGTCATTTGTGACTCATAGCAACCCTATGTACAACAGCCCTAAACCCTTCTCAATCCTGTGCCAATCACATTGCCTCTGACACACCCATCCCGATTACCCCAGTCACTGAATCAATTCATCTCATAGAGGATCTTCCCCTCCTGCGCTGTCCCTCCACCCTACCAAGCATGACGTCCCTCTCCAAGGACCTGTCCCTACTTACAATATGTCCAAAATATGTCAGACAAAGCCCCAGAATCCTTGCCTCCAAGGAGTAGCCTGGTTTAACCCTCTCCAGGTTGAATTTGTTTGTTTTCTTGGCAGTCCATGGCACATTCAATACTCTTCTCCAGGCCCCTAGCTCAAAGGCATCAATTCTCCTTCTATCCTCCCTAGTCATTGTTCAACTCTCTGATGCATAACAAGTGATTGCAAAGGCCATGGCCTGTATCAAACACACCTTAGTCTCCAGAGAGACACCGTTGCTCTTGAGTACTTTAGAGAGGTCCCTAACAGCAGACTTTCCCATTGCAATACATTTTTTTATTTCCTGGCTGCTGGTGCCAAGATGTTGACCATGGAGCCGAGCAAACTGAAGTTGTGAACAATCTCAATTTCTTCGCCATCCATCCTGATGCTACCAATTGGTCGAGTGGTGAGAATCTTTGTCTTCTTGATATTGACTCTCAGGCCATACTGAAGGCTGCATTCCTTGACCCTCTACAGCAAGTACATGAGGTCCTTCTCAGTTTCGGCAAGCAGGGTTCTGTCATCTTCATAACAGAGATTGTTAATACATCTTCCACCAACCCTGACACCACACTTCTCCTCATAGAGCCCAGCCTCTCGGGTAATCTGCTCTGCATACATGTTGAAAAGGTATGGAGATAGGACACATCCCTGGGGTACACCCGTCCCAATTTTGAACCATGCGGTGTTACCCTGCTCTGTTCTGACGACTGCCTCTTGGTCCAAGTATAGGTTTCACATTAGCACAATTAAATGTTCTGGGATTTCCCATTCTTTTCAGAGTCAGCCACAGTTTGTTATGATCCACACAGTCAAATGC
>NW_006400027.1:2817452-2879454 GCF_000299155.1 Elephantulus edwardii
AGAGAGAATAGTGCAACAATGAATGAGTGGAAGCCCAAAATCTCTGTAAATGTTTATGAAAATTAATAAAATATAATTATAGAAAAAAAAATAAACTTTGTATATTCTGGATTCATCCAGGAAAGGAAAATAAGTGTTCCTGTCATGCCCACGGAAGTGCCGCCAAAGGAATTTTCCCACATCTGTAAGGACAAAGAACACTTTATTCTGCAGAATATTTGGAGATCCTCTCCCCAGTGGATAGATCATGCACAAAGAAGCATAAAAAAAGCACGAATCCACCTTTTAAGACCCTCCCAAATTCTTTGCTCAGGGCTGGGTAATTGGGAATATGGTTGGTGGTAGGGTAATTAGTCATGTGAGTCAGCTTCTGAATGCCTGGGCTTATTTTGCCCGCCTCTGCCCTCTCCGTGTCTCGCATGCTGCTTTCCAGAGTCACGTCAGTTAATTGGTTACTTGTAATCTGATAAGACTTTTGCCTCAGAAGACTTCCCAGCACCTCTGGGTTTATTCTCCTTCAAAAACTAAGAATTTTTATGGCTCATCCGTGCTTCTGAAGTTAATGAGTTTGGTTCAAGTTTGAATTTGGGTTAGGCTTTCGGTGGTGGGGGCTCCTCTCCAGACACCCGAAATGGGGGTCCATGCTGTCCCCTCGTTCTTACTCTAGACAACTCTCAATATCTATGTCTGTTCAAGAGAGCAGCTAGTTTAGAGAGAAGGGAGATGAAAGAAAGAGCTCCATCTTCTCAGGTGTGGGCATTGAGGGATTATGGTGATGGCTATAGTCATGGTTAATCAATATCTTGTCTTTCAAATAATCAGCAGTTTTAATTTACCATCTACTCCATGTGAGAAAGATGGTCAGATCTCTCCTGTAAAGATGTATGGCCTCAGAAACAGAATGGAGCTATGAGGTAAAAACAAAACAGACAAATAAAACAACCCAACCCTATTTGATGGAAGGGGGAAACAGAGTTTCTTGTCAGCTCCATGTTTGATTTAAAATAATTTTAGTAATCTTTTCTGCCAAATCATATGCAGTCTGTCAACTGCCATGTGAGCAAGATGATGTCAAATCCATAGTTTTTTTAAGACTACTAAATGCAAGAATATTAGTTTAAGGACTAATGTGTGTGTGATTGAAGCCATAATCTCTAATCATCTGCTATGTAGTTGAGAGGTAGGCAATAAATATGGATGATAGACAAAAAATTGATGACTTTGAGTTGTGGTGTTGGTGAAGAGTACTGAATATTTCATGGACTATCAAGAGAACAAACAGATAAGTTTTGGAGAAAGTGCAGCCAGAATGCTGCTTCTTGCTGTTTTTCAGTACCTTTGAGTCAAGTACAGCTAACTCAGTGTCCCTATGAACAACAGAGCTGAACTCTGTTCAATCCTATTCCATACCTAATAATCCCTGACATACTCTAACTCAGCTGCACCCACTTTGTCAGTCTACATGGTTAAGGGTCGTCTTTCTTTTGTTATTACTCCACCTTTTCAACCATAATGGAGTAGCCCCTCCTAACAACATGCCCAAAGTATGTCAGATGAAACTTCAGAATCCTTGACTCCAGGAAACATTCTGGCTTCACCCTCTCCAGGACAAACCTGTCTGTTGTCCTAGCAGTCCATGGTATATTCACCACCCTTCTCCAGCACCACAACTCAAGGGCATCAATTCTGTTTCTATCATCCCTATTCACTGTCCAACTCTCCGATGCATAGCACATAATTGCAAAGACTATAGCCTGGATCAGGCACACCTTAGTCTCCAGCCTGACATTGTTTCTCTTCAGTACTCTTGAGATGTCCCTCACAGCTGACTTTCCCAATGCAATTCGTCTCCTGATTTCCTGGCTGCTGTTATCAACAGTTTTGACTGTGGAACCAAGTAAACTAAAACGGTTAACTATCTCAATCTCTTCACCATCCATCCTGATGCTGTCAATTGGCCCAGTGGTGAGAATCTTTGTTTTCTTGATACTGAGCTTCAATCCATATTGAAGACTGCAGTCCTTGACCTGTTGCAGCAAGCGCTTCAGGTCCTCCTCAGTTTCAGAGAGCAGGAGTGTTATCATTTGCATAACGCAGGTTGTTGATGATTCTTCCACCAATACTGATGCCACATTCCTCCTCGTATAGCCCAGCATCTCAGATGATCTGTTCTGCAAACAAAATTGAAAAGGTATGGAGACAAAATACATCCCTAATGGACTCCTTTCTTGATTTTGAGCCATCCAGTGTCTCCCTGCTCTGTTCTGACGACTGCCTCTTGGTCCAAGTATAGGTTTCACATTAGCACAATCAAATGTTCTGGGATTCCCTTTCTTCTCATAGTCAGCCATAGTTTGTTGTGATCCACACAGTCAAAAGCCTTTGCATAGTCAATGAAGCACAGATAGACATTATTCTATTCTCTGCTTTCTGCCAAGATCCATCTTACATTAGCTGTAGTATCCCTAATACCATGACCTCTTCTAAATCCAGCCTGCACATCTGGCAGTTCTCTGTTGACATATTGTTCCAAACATTTTTGGATAATTTTCGGCATAATCTTGCTTGCATGATATTAGTGATATTGTTCCATAATTTTCACGTCTGTTTGTTGAAATAAATCAATTGGTATGCTGTCAACTCTTGGAGCCTTGTGTTTTGCCAATTCCTTCATAGCAACTTGAACTTCCTCCTTCATCACCATAGGTTCTTGCTCATATGTTATTTCATAAAATTTCTCTGTGTCAGCCAATTCTTTCTGATACAGTGACTCTGTGTATTCCTTCCATCTTCTTTTTATACTTCCTGGATCATTCAACATTCTACCCAAACTATACTCTTTTCCAAAATCACAACTCAAAGGCATCATTATTTTGTCATCCTTATTCACACATAGCAAGTGATTAAAAAGACAATAGTCTAAATCAGTCACATCTTACTCCTCAAACTGACATCATTTTTCTTCAATAATTTGGAGAAGTCCCTGACTACAGACTTTCCCAGCATAATATGTCTTGTGGTTGCCTCACTGCTGGTACCAAATGTATTGATTATGACTCCAAATCAGATAAAATTGTTAACAGTTCATTCTTTTCTGTATCCATCATCTATCATAGTGAGAATATTTTTTTCTTTTTTCACATTGTGTTGTAATCCACATTGAAAGTTGGCTTCTTTGATTTTCTGGAGCAAGCACTTCAAGTCCACCTCATTTTCAGTATAATGAAAGTTGTTGTTGAGACTTGCTCCAATTCTAATTCCACACTCTTCTTCATAGATTCCATTTTATTGAAAAAATTGCTCAGCACACAGGCTGAATGGAAGCTCTGCTGGTCTAGTGGCAAGAAGCTGTGCTTCAATCCAGAAAGCACGCAGTTTGGGGCCAGCAGCTGCTCCATGGAAGAAGGATGGGGAAGCTCCTCCCATGAAATTAACTGCTTCTGAAATCCCACTGGAAGGTCAGCTGTGTGTTGATTCTGACTCTACAGTACACAACACTGCATACAACACACACATAGAAAGGATTGCTCTAGCAAATACTTCCAATACAATATTCAATAGGAATGATGATAGTAGGAATCTTTGACTTGTCCCTGTTCACAGATGGAATGCATTTATTCTCTCTCCGTTGAGATTAATGTTGTCTTTTTGTTTTGTGTACATACTTACACTTTGCTGAAGTTGTTGTTGTATTGGTTGTCTTCAAGTTGAGCACGACTCATAGCAAACACACGAATAAAAGGCCTGAAGCACTTCTACAACCATCGACATTTATCAAATTCATAGTCCCGAGAAATTTAGAAAGTGGATGCCACTCCTACTTCCAACTCTGTCACAGTATGTTATCGTTGTTATGTGCCAATGAGTGACCTGTGATATATAACGACCCTACCCAAGCCAGTCTCCCTAACTCTGACACATCAACCCCCATTGCTCAAAATCCTGTATCAATCCATTTCATCTGGGGTCTTCTTCTCCTGTGCTGTTTGTCCACCTTTCTGAGCATGTCCTTCTCCAAGGACCAACCTCTCCTGGCTATGTGCCCAAAGTAAGCGAGGCAGAGCTTCAAAATCCTAGCCTCCCAGGAAAGAGTTAATTTTACCCTGTCCAAACAGACCTTTTTCTTTGCAGAACATGGTCATATTTAAGACTCTTCTCCAGCATCACATCTCAAAGGCATCTACTTCTGTTATCCTTAGTCATTGTCCAACTCTCTGAAACATAACAAGTAATTAATACCATGACCTGGATTAGGTGCATCTTTGTATCTAGACTGACATAGTTGCTTTTCAGCACTGTGAAGAGGTCCATGACAGCAGATTTTCCCAGTGCAATTCATCTTTATGGTGCTGCCAATTGGCCCAGTGGTGAGACTCTTTTGTCTTCTTCTTCATGTTGAGCTTCAATCATTATTGAAGACAACAGTCCTTGACCTTTTGCAGCAAGTGCTTCAGGTCTTCTTCAGTGCAAGGAAGATTGTGTCATCTGTATATTGTAGGTTTTTAATAAGAGATTGTGGGTTTTTAATAAGCCTTCTTCCAATCTTGATGTCACACTCCCCCTCATAAAGCCCTGCTGAGGTAATTCCCTCTATTTCTATTTTAGTGAGTGTTTTAACCAGGAAAGGGTGTTGAACTTTGTCAAAGGCCTTTTCTATACCAATTGATAGAATCATGTGGTTTTGGTTTTTGCTTTGTTAATGGGATGAATTATGCTAATTATTTCTCTTATATTGAATTATCCTTGCATACCTAATAGGGATACCACATGGTTGTCATGAATTATTTATTTACATACTGTTGCATTCTATTGGCCAGAATTTTGTTAAAGGTTTTTGCTTCTGTGTTCATGAAAGACATTGGTCTATAGTTTTCTTTTTTGACACTGTCCTTACCTGGTTTTGGTTTAGGGTTATGCTGTGGAGCAGTTTCTTCGTTTTCCATTTTTTAAAAATAATTTAAGTAGAATTGGTGATAATTCAGCTCTGAATGTTTTTGCTTATATATCCATCTGAGTCAGGCCAGTTTTTAAGGAGTATTTTTTTTTTGCCTGCTCAATTTTTTTCTTTTTTGAAGGGACTCATCAAGTGTTCTACATCTGTTAATGTCAATTTGTATAAAGTTTGAGTTTCTTAGAATGTCTATTTCCGGTAGTGTCCAGATATTTTAGAGTATAATGATATTGCGATATTATCATCTTAATTTCAGCTTTTTCTGTTGTGATGTCACCTTTTTCATTTTTTATTCAATTTATTTGTGTCTTCTCTTTTGTTAAATTTACCAATGGTTTGCCTATTTTATGGACCTTTCTAAAGAACCACTTCTTGATGGCTTACTTTGTTTTTCTGTTTTCTAGCTCAATTATTTTAGCCCTTATCCTTATGCTTTCCTTTCTTCTAGAGACTGCTGGATTAGCTTGTTGTTGTTGGGTTGTAGATTTTGAGGTTTTGTGGATTTTTTTGGGTTTTTTTTTTCCTGCTTGCTGGAGATGCTGCTTTAAGTAGTTTATTTAGCTCCTCTCTTTTTTGTTTATGTATTTGTTTATTGATTGGTATGATGTTTTGATATATTGTATTTTCATTCATTTCAATAAACTTTTTTAAATTTAACTTCTTTTTCTTTTACAACCCAGTCATGCACAAATAGGGTGTTACTTAATTTCTATAAGCGAGGTTTTAATTAGCTTTCATGTGTGTAGTTTTAGAAATCTTCACCCTATTGTTGATTTCTAGATTTATGCCATAATGGTTTGAGAAAACGCTTTCTATTGTTTTGGTTTTTTTAAAAAAAAATTGTTGAGATTTGCTTTGTGTCCTAATGTATGATCAATTCTGGAGGATGTAACATGTGTCCTTGAGAAGAAAGTAAATGAAGTTTTATTTGGGAGAAATACCCTGTCTAAGTCTACGTGGTTGAGTTGGCAAATTTTACAGTGTAGTTCTTCTACATCTTTGTTGTGTTACTTTCAAATTGACCTGTCCTCTGGTAAGAGTGCTATGTTAGTCTCCAACTACCATTGTGGAAACATGTATTTCTTTCTTCAAGTCAATAAATTCTGGTTTTATGTCTTCTGCTGATCATTTTGTGCATAGATATTTACTAAGGTATAGCCTCTTGTTCTGTTGTGCCTTTAGTCAATGTATAGTGTCCTTCCATATCTCTTATGTTGATTTTCCTCCTCAAGTCCATTTTATCAGAGACTAGTATTTCCACCCCTGCATTCTTATGGATGCCATTTACGTGGCATATGTTTTTTCCACATTTTGATTTTTAGTCTATCTTTCTCCTTATTTCTTAGATGTGTCTCTTGTAGGTAACATATTGTTAAATTTTGCGTTTTTAAAATCCATTTTACTACTCTTCTTTTTCTTAATTGGTGCATGTAAGTCATTCACATTGAGTATGATTATTGGCAGGCAAGGTTTTATCATTGCCATTTTGCTACATTCCTTTTTCTGATGTAGCCTGTTACTTTAGTCAATTAACTTTCCTTTGTTGTCTCTGTCTGAAGGACTTCCTTTAGAATTTCTTGTAGAGTTAATCTTGTTTATATGAGTCCTGTTTAAAGTTCTGTTTTTCTGAAAATGACCTAATTTCTGCTTCATATTTGAAGGACAACTTTTCCGAGAACAGGGTCCTAGGATGGCAGTTATTTCTCCGCCCCCCCCCACCCAACCTCTCTGTATATGTTATGTTGTCTTTTTGCTCCAATAGTTTCTGTTGAGAAGTCATATCTTAATGTAATTGATCCTCCTTTGTGACTTTCGGTTTTACTCACTTGCTTTTAGTATTCTATACTTGTATTTGATTTTGGAAGTTTTGATTATGATATATCTTGATGTTTTTCTTTTGGAGTCTAGTTTGCTTGGGCTTTGCTGCATTTCTATTTCCTCATTTTTGTGATACCATGTAAGTTTTCTTCTAGTATCTCACAATTTTCTCAGTGTTTTATAACCACCACCAACCCTTCTTGTTTTGGAATTCCAAAAACACATATGTTGTTCCATTTTATGTCATCCCACATGATTCTAATGTTTTCATTTTCCTTTCACCTTCTTTTTCTTCTATTAAGTTCTTATCACTGTTCTTGTCTTCTATCTCATAGGTTTTATGTTCTATCTCTTCTATATTGCTTTTTTGTCCCTCCAACCTATTGAATATTTCTGCAATATTAGTCTTGATATTCTATATTGAATTTTCATGCTTTTCTGTTATTTGTAGTACTGTGTTGGTTTTAATCTCTCTATCTTCTAAAGATTTTTTCTAAATTTCTTATTTATTTTTATTTGTCTCAACTCTTTCTCCCATAATTTGTAATTTCTTCAGTACCAGTTTATATAATTCCACAACAATATATTACTTTTCCTTTTCTGTCTCAAGGTATATATTGGATCCCCAAACTAATGTATTTTTTTAGGAAATGACTTATTTCATTTTATCATAATGTCATAACCTGCATATCCCTTCCTTGATACTATGTGAAGTAATTGTTTGGAGGTATGAGGAAGTCTCTCTTGCATCTATAGAGGTAGTTGCCAGTTCCTTATCTTTATATTACTACTTATAGAGTTGCAGATTTAAGTTTTGTAACAATTCAGTTTCCCAGTGGCCGTCTTCTCTCCTGGTCATCTAAGGGTGGTTCTGTTCCCCATTTCTTTCTCATGCAGTTGTCCTTGCAGAGTCAAGGAGCTGCAGTTTCTTCCATTACTTAGCTGTTGCAGACTAACTTCTTTGCTGTTTTCTTTCGTTTAATGGGAGTAAGTGGTTTCTTCTGCAGTAGAAAAATTCCCAGAAAATCTGTCAGGGATACTTTCCTCCCCAAATTTTGATGCTAACGTGTATCCTTTTCTGTGGCTTGATGAAAGGGGCAACTTCTACTGAAACAGACAAAGTCCCTGGACTGATTAGTAATTTTTTTTAAAGTTTGATTTGCAATTTGTTGAGTGATACATTGTCTCTTTACAATTTGAAAGTACCAATAAAATATT
The DNA here is from genome assembly GCF_000299155.1 of Elephantulus edwardii. Classification (NCBI taxonomy): domain Eukaryota; kingdom Metazoa; phylum Chordata; class Mammalia; order Macroscelidea; family Macroscelididae; genus Elephantulus; species Elephantulus edwardii. The sequence continues at coordinate 2,825,440 of NW_006400027.1, forward strand.
TCATTTTTAGGCAAAAATTATTTTTTAGATTTAATAATATAAAGTTCTTTGCCAGTAAACCAGAATCAACTCATAACTGGTTCTCCAGTGGAGTTTCAGAAGTTGTAAATCTCATGGGAATAGATTGGCCTTGTTACTCTCAAGAACAAGGAGAGGAGCAAACGGGGGGGGAGGGGGGAGGGGTTTGTGCAGGGAGAAGGGTGCAACAATGAATGAATGGAATTCCAAAATCTCTGTAGATGTTCATTGAAATGAAAAATAAACAACCTAAATTTTAAAAAAAAGTATTATTTACTCACCTCTTTCACACAATTAACTGAATTATCATTAAATTTAAATATGTAAATAATATTTATATTTCATAAAATAATTACTATTATTATACATTATAAATATTTCAATGTATTTTGGAAATTCCATTATTCCAAATCAGGAAGTTACTAAGTTATACTTGTTACCAACACTAATAAATTGGTTTTCTAACAGCTGTTGGAAAAAAAGAACAGCTGATGAATTCAAAGGACTTGTCTTTGGGTTGATAGTGGAACTCCTTATCCACTACGTTGTTGTTGTTGTTATGTGTTGTTGAATCATTTGCAACTCATAGCAACCCTATGTACACAGCCCTAAACCCTGCTCTATCTTGTGCCAATCTCATTACCTCTGACACACCCATCCTGATTACCCCAGTCACGGAATCAATTCACCTCATAGAGGGTCTTTCCCTTCTGCACCGCCCCTCCACCCTCCCAAGCATGATGTCCCTCTCCAAGGACCGGTCCCTCCTTACAACATGTCCAAAGTATGTCAGACAAAGCCCCAGAATCCTTGCCTCCAAGGAGCAGCCTGGTTTAACCCTCTCCAGGTTGAATCCATTTGTTTTCTTTGCAGTCCACGATACATTCAATACTCTTCTCCAGCACCACAGCTCAAAGGCATCAATTCTCCTTCTATCCTCCTTAGTCATTGTCCAACTCCCTGATGCATAACAAGTGATTGCAAAGACCATAGCCTGTATCAGTGCCCATCAACAAACAAATGGATAGAGAAGCTGTGGTAGAGTCACACAATGGAATACTATACTGCATTGAAATACAAGGAACTCATGCAATATTATTCAAAATGGGTGACTGTGGAGGACATTATGGTGACTGAAGTATTTCAGTCACAAAAGGACAAATATGGCATGATGCCACACTGTTGTAAAACAGGACTGACATCAGGGTTGAGGGGAGACTGAGAAGGATGGGATGGATAATGTGTACTGCACTGAAACATATGAGGGAAAAACTGTTTAAAAGGGGGTTGTGTATTATTGTCATGACAGGAGTCCAGAATGAAGGCTGCATAGTGGAGTGGACCTGGGGGGAGGTATTGTAAAAAAATGTAAAAATTTTTCTTGTATTTTTCAAAGAGAAGAGTGTGGGGGTGTAAAGGGAGAAAAGTGCAGCAATGAATGAATGGGAAAAAAAAACCCACACTAAAAACCAAACAAAGTACTCATGCCAAATCTGTTCATTATTTCCTCTTTTTTAAATTATATAAAACTGTAATATAATTTTGTAAAATTTACTTTATAATTAGTTAACATAATGATGTCTATTTGCATTCTCTTTTTAATTTTATTTTATTTGGTTTGGTTACAAGGTTCGTACATTGCATCTCACATTATTCTTCATTAACATTTTATTTCATACAATCATTCCCATGAATTCTGTTTTACAACATTGACCCCCATTGTACTATTGTACTATTATTGTAGAATGAGTATGAAGATCCAAGGGGGGGGGAAGTGGAAGCAGAGGATGTGCAGGGAAGAGGGAATTAATCATGGGGTTGTACAATTTGATGGGGGGGATGAGGTAAATTGGAAGAATCTGGTCTGAAAAATAATGTATTTGAATTTTGTAAACAAAGTAGTATAAATAAATTTTTGAAAAAGTAAAAAATTATTTGCATTTTTCAGGAAATATATGTGTCCAAGCATCAAGGACTCTCCTTCATAGGGTCGCTATGAGTCGCCTGTGACTTGACAGCACTTAACAACAACAACAACAACACATGTGTCCAATAAATAAAGCCCAACTAACAATCTACGACATCTATTAGCTTTCATTAGCTTTTATTAACTGGGTTTAGTTAACACACCCAGAGGTTAAAAACACCACACAAGAACTTATTTCACTTTATACCTTATCCTTCAATTAAAAAGAAAAGTATACTTATTAAAATTACTATTTCAAAGAAGAAAAGCAAAAACTCTGACAACTTCTAAAAGAAAGGAAATTATAAAAATTAGGACAGAAATAAATACAGTAGAAAGCATAAAAACCATTGAAATTATCAAGACCAGGAGTTACTTTTTTGAAAAGATCAATAAAACTGACAAACCACTAGCAAAGCTAACGAAAGAAAAGATAATCTGAGTAAAAGATGAATGGGACAACATCACAACAAAACCAACTGACATAAAAAGGCTAACAATAAAACATTATGAAAAATTATACTCAGACAAATATGAAAACCTACAAGAAATGGACAAATATTTAGAAACTCACAACCTACCTACACTGACAAACACTAAAATAGATCTTCTGAACAGACCAATTTCAAAAGAAATTTAAAAAATCATCAAACAACTCCCAGGTAAATAAAGCCCTAGACCAGATGTATAATGTTGTATTATTGAATTCTGTCAAAGATTCTGAGAACTGTCACCAATTCTACATAAAGTATTTTAAAAAAAGAAAAAGAGTGAATACTCCCAGGCTCATTCTAGGAAGCAAATATGTCCTTGACATCAAATTCAGGCAAAGACACTACCAAAATAGAGAACTATAGGCCAATATCTTTAATGAACATAGATGCAACAATCTCCAATAATATTCTGGCCAGTAGAATCCAATAGTCCATAAATAAATTAATTATGATCAAGAAGGATTCATAACAGATATGCAAGGATAATTCAACATGAGAAAAACAAATAATAAAGTTCATCACGTTAATAAAGCTAATAATAAGAACCACATGATCTTGTCAATTGATGCAGAAAAGGGCTTTGCCAAAAGGCATCACCTCTTCCTGATTAAAACATTAAACAAAGAGGAATAGAGGGGGAATTTCCTCAACATAGTGAAAAACATATATCAAAGCAAAATCAAAAGCAAACATCATTATCATTCAAGAGAGAGTAAAAGTATTCTCTTCAAGAATAGGAACTAGGTAACTATGCCCTTTATCACCTCTCTTATTTAGTATAGTTTTGGAAGTCTTAGTAAGAGCAATAAGGCAAAACAAAGAGATAAGAGTTGTGCAAAGTGGGAAAGAGGAGCTAAAGCTATCTCTACATGCAGATGATATGATAGCATATTTAGAAAACCCTAAAGATTAGTGATAAAACTATAAAACATAGTCAATGTATTCAGTAAAGTAGCAGGGTACAAGATCAACATAGAAAAATCAGTTGCATTTCTTTACTATTACAAAGAAAATGAAATGGAGCTAAGAAAAACAATATTAATTACAATAGTTAACTCTAAGGTGAAGTATTTGGGAATAAATCTAACTGGAAATAAAAAAGATCTGTTCACAGAGAATTACAAAACACTACTGTTGTTGTTGTTGTTGTTATGTGCCATCGAGTCGTTTCTGACTCATAGCGACGCTATGCACAACAGCTCTAAACCCTGCTCTATCCTGCGCCAACCGCACCGCCTCTGACACACCCATCCCGATTACCCCAGTCACCGAATCAATCCATCTCATAGAGGGTCTTCCCCTCCTGCGCTGTCCCTCCACCCTCCCAAGCATGATGTCCCTCTCCAAGGACCCGTCCCTCCTGGCAACATGTCCAAAGTATGTCAGACGAAGCCCCAGAATCCTTGCCTCCAAGGAGCAGCTTGGTTTAATCCTGTCCAAGATGAATCTGTTTGTTTTCCTGGCAGTCCATGGTACATTCAGTACCCTTCTCCAGCACCACAGCTCAAAAACATCCACTCTCCTTCTGTCCTCCCTAGTCATTGTCCAACTCTCTGATGCATAACAAGCGATTGCAAATACCATGGCCTGTATCAGGCGCACCTTAGTCTCCAGAGAGACACTGTTGCTCCTGAGTACCTTTGAGAGGTCCCTAACGGCAGTCTTTCCCATTGCGATACGCTTTTTGATGTCCTGACTGCTGTTACTAAGAGTGTTGACTGTGGAGCCAAGTAAACTGAAGCTGTGAACACTCTCAATCTCTTTGTCATCCATCCTGATGCTGCCAATTGGTCCAGTGGCGAGAATCTTTGTCTTCTTGACATTGAGCCTTAGTCCATACTGAAGGCTGCAGTCCTTGACCCTTCGCAGCAAGTGCATGAGGTCCTCCTCAGTTTCAGCAAGCAAGGTTGTGTCATCTGCATAACGGAGACTGTTAATAGATCTTCCACCAATCCTGATGCCACAATTCTCCTCATAGAGCCCAGACTCTCGAATAATCTGCTCTGCATACATGTTGAAAAGGTATGGAGACAGGATGCATCCCTGTCGTACACCCTTCCTTATTTTGAACCATGCAGTGTTACCCTGCTCTGTTCTGACTACTGCCTCTTGGTCCAAGTATAGGTTTCGTATTAGCACAATTAAACATTACTACAAGAAACAAAAAGAGATCTGGAGAAATGGAAGAATATAGCATGGTCATAGTCTTTCTGATTACATGCTATGCATCTGAAAGCTAGACAATGAATAATGATGACAAGAAAAGAATCGATGCCTTTGAGCTGTGGTGTTGGAGAAGAGCAGGGAACAGTCCACGGGCAGCCAAGAGAACAAAGAGATATATCTTGGTAAGGGTGCAGCCAGCTTGTTCTTTGGAGGCAAGAATGATGAGGCTTCACCTTACTTACTTTGGGCATGTTGCTAGGAGGTGTTATTCCTTGGAGAACGACATGATTCTAGGAAGGGTGGAGGGTTGGCAAAGAAGACGAAGACCCTTCAACCATGTGGATTGACACAGTGACTGCTTTTATGTCAGGAAGTGTGATGCTGACACAGGATAGAACAGGGTTCAGATCTTTTGTTCACAGGATCACTATGGTTCATACTCAATGTGATGGCATCTAATAACAACAATATAGATTGGAAGACTCAATATCATAAAAATGGCAATTCTACCAAAGACAATCTACAAGTTGAATGCCATTCAAATAGAGATAACAATGCCATTCTTCAATGAGATGGAAATGACAATTTCCAACTTTATCTGGAATGGAAAGAGACCCCAAATAAGCAGAATACTACTGAAAAGGAGAAACAAGGTAGGTGTTACCATATTCCCTGATCCCAAATCCCACTACACAGTTGTGGTGGTCAAGACAGCATGTTACTGGTATGGTAACAGTCATAGATCAATGAAATAGAATTTATTGAAAACCCAGAAATCAACTCATCCATCTATGGTCAACTGATTTTTGACCAGCACACATAATCAGTTAAGTGAGAAAAAGGCAGTCTTTAACAAATGATGTTGGCAAAATTGGAAAACCAGCTGTAGAAAACTTAAGCAAAATCCACACTTCACACTGTATACAGAAACCAACACAAGGTGGATCAGGGACATAGAAGTAAAACCAAAGACTAACATTCATTCGAGAAAAGCTGGGCACAACTCCAGAAGCACTAATACACAGCATGGAAAGTCTTCCAAGCATAATGAAAAATCTACAACCAGGAGAGAATAAAATAGACAAATGGGACCTTTTACAAATAAATCTCTGTGCTCATCAAAATACTTCTCCAACAGAGTAAGAAGTAAATACACAAAAAAATTTTGCAGTGATATATCTAATAAGAGACTTAAATACAAAATTTATAAAATACTCCTGCACTTTAACCAAAAAAAGTAACCAACCCAATCACAAAATGGGCACAGATTATAAATAGATCCTTCACCAAGGAAGGCATTCAGATGGTAAAGAAACACGTGAAAAAATGATCAAAATTCCAAGCTATCAGAAAGATGCAAATCAAGACAGCTGTGAGATCTCTCACTTCAGAAACAACAGCAAATTTCAACAGAGAAGCAAACAACAAATGTTGGCAATGTTGTGGAGAGACTGGAACATTTCTTTACTGCTGGTGGAAATGCAAAATGGTACAACCGTGATGAGAGTTGGTCCAGCACTTTCTAAAAAAAATGGTAATAGAAATATCATTTGACTCAGCCATTCCAGTACTGAGAATATATACTAAAAAAACCAGAGCCACAACTCAAACAGATATGTGCACACTCTTGTTTATTGCTGTATTATTCACAATAGCAAAGAGATGGAAACAACTCAACTGTCAATCAACAAATGAATCAATAGAAAAACTATGGTACATCTACAACTGGAATACTACAGCATTGAAAAATGATGAAATAGTAAAACATTAAACAATATGGAGTATCCTAAGTGAATTATCTCAATCATCAAAGGACAAATACTGCATAGCAACTGCTGTTATAAAATAAGACAGCCATGGGGGGCATTGAGGAGGGAATGGGTAAAAAGTGAATAGATGGTACTGGCAAAGTTTAACGGGGCAGCAAGTAAAAAATGTTGGAGAGGATGTGGTGAGAAAGGAACTCTTATACATTGTTGGTGGGATTGTAAAATGGTACAACCTTTCTGGAAGACAGTTTGACACTTCCTCAAATAGCTGAACATAGATATTCCTTCCATATGACCCAGCTATTCCACTACTTAGAATTTACCCTGAGAAAATGAAAACTGAGGCACAAATGGAGATTTGTACACTAATGTTCATAGCAGCATTATTCAGCATCACAAGAACATGGAAATAGCCAAAATGTTCAACCACAAACAAATAGATTGAGAAATTACATATTCACATAATGGAATACTATGTAGCACACAGGAGCAATAATTTTTTAAATTATTACCTAACTTGGGAGGGACTGGAGAGAATTATGCTGAGTGAACTAATTCAGTCCCACAGTATAAATATTGTATAAAACCATTATTGTAGAATGAGTATAAGGATTCAAGAGGGGTGGGAGAGGGTGATCAGAGGGATAAGGATGTGCGGGGGGAGGTAAGGGATTAACCATGGGATTGTACAATTTGATAGGTAGGGGTTGAGGGATATTGAAATAATCTGTTCTCAAAAACAATGTATTTGAATTCTGTAAATAAACTAGTGTAAAATTTAAAAAAAATAAGTGAATAGATAATGAGCACTGCATTAGAACAGATCAGGGGAAGAACTATCCAGAAGGATTACATAATTATTCATTTTATGTATGAAAACAATCTGGAACAAAGGGCGCATTGAGGGGTAGTGTGTGGGAGGGGAGAGAAAATGTGTAACATCAAGAAATAAAAGAAAAACTAAGCAAAACACTACATTACCTTAAGTTTAGTTACCTCTTACATGTAGTTTGTCAAGGCTTATTATGTCATTTGAAATGAGCCAAGGAACTCTGAAAAGAAATCCTACAAGGGAACAGAAGCTGTGAGAAAATCTGGGATGACTGCATAAGCAAATCTTAACAGGCTATTCTTTGACCTAATTTATGATGTTCTCTTTCTACACATTTAAATGTTTCAGACGAAAATATTAAAAGGACGACAAAACTGAATCATAGATACATGTCCAAACACTATATGATTGCTCCCTCACCCTTAGGAAAAGTTTTGATTGAATTCAGTCAAACCGACCTGAAGTGGTATGGCCTAAAGGGCAAATATTCCCCAAGGGACTTAATTAAACACAATTAGAACAGTAAGAGTGCATATAACAAGGCCCCTGGTGATACTTAGGTTACGAATTTATTTTTTTTTATCAACTTTCACTAATTCTATGACTGGCTTACCATCTATCAGCTGAACACTTTTCTTCTACTCTAAGGTGATGGTGGGGAGACCTGGATACCACATTTCAGGAAAAAGAGAGTAAAGACTGACACATGACAAGTTAAATAATGATCTAAGACAGTATATGATGATGAGTCAAATAAGCAGATAGAAAAAAGGTTAGGTGCATTCAGAGAAACAGGACTCACTCTCAGGTGGAAGCAGATCTAGGAAGTCTCAGATAATTTTGAAGACTTTGATAATATGCATAATTATAGAATGAGACTCTAAATAATGAAATTATAAACTGGAAAGGACTTTAGGAATTAACTAACCTAGTGACTAAATTTTAAATTAAGACCCTGGAGATAGATTAATCTAGTTTACAGGAGTTCACTCTATGAGGGGTAAGAAGATATTGTAAAAAAAGAAGAATAACCGTATGAACAAGCTTAGTATCACAGATGTGCGAGCTATTTTTGGGAAATAGTATGTTGACCAGTTTAATGACAGTACAATTGCATAGTGATTTAAATAATAAATCTGAATCTATTTATAAAATTCCATGCTTAGAATTTATTTTGTCACCCAAAGGAACATAGATGTTATAGTTGAAATGTGTCTGCTGGGTCCAGAGTGAACAATTGATGTCAATTTAGAGACTAAGGTACACATGACACGATACAGGCCAGGATCATTTCAATTTCTTTCTATGCATCTGAGAGCTGGACAATGAATAAGGATGTCAGAGCAGAAGCCATAATTTTGAGTTATGGTGCTGAAGAAGAGTATTGAACATATCGTACACTGCTAGGAGAACAAACTGATCTGTCCTTGTAAGAGTGAAATCAAGTTGCTTCTTGGAGGCAAGGATTCTGAAGCTCTGTCTTGAATACTTTGGCCATGTGGTCAAGAGGGACCAGTCCTTGGCGAGGGACAAAATACTTGGAAGAGTGGAGGATGAACACAGAAAAGGATGAGAAGGATTGACATAGTGACTTTGTCAGTGGGATCATGTATGTCAGAAAAGGATGAGATTAGCTCAGGATAGGTTCAGAGTCATTGTTCATAGGGTCACTATGAGTCGTAGTCGACACAAACAAAAACAACAATACAGTTTTGAAGTTCTGACCTCTGTAACTGAATTTGATGCTTTTCGGAAATAGGGCTTTTCATTGTTTATGTTAACTGAGTATGACAAGTCTAATGGATCTTAACCTTGATAATTTCTAAATTATAAAAAGCATAATAGATACAGAGACACAAATGGGAGGGGGGAAACAGAAAAACACCAGGGAAATCCAGGGAATTCTAAGAAGCTCCTATAACCACACAAAAAGCCTCTAGCCCTCTAATTGTGCCCTGAATTTGCCTCTCCAGCCTTTTAAACCCTTCAACGCCCCAAAAAATCTGCTGTCTTTTTAGTTCCTACTTATGCCAACCATTCATTGGCATTCTGAGGCTGTAAAGATTTACAGGAAGGAACTGTATGTCTTTTTTCCTCAGAGAGGCTGGTGGATTTTAATTGTTAACTTTCTGGTTAGTAGCATGATACTGATACTAGAGGGAAAAAAATGCTCTACTTTAAAGTTATTCATTATATATTTTAGTTCAGTAGTTCTAAGTAACCAGATAGCAGACAAGGGCTTGAACTCTAGGGTTTTTAATTAAATGATGTTTGCCAGAAATATTACTCTGTATTTATATTCCAGACAAATGGAAAATAGTAGAGAATTAAATAGGTATGGACTAGGTCAATACTAATGGTAACTAACATGTCCAATGGAAACAGTAGTCTCTGGAGATATATACCTGGAGATAGTATGAAAAACTAAAAATATTATAATATTTCAGGTGAGGGAGGAACAATATAAAATATTACTCCTAAGTTTCATGCAAAGGTATTTGAAGCCAACCGATACTGGTAGTTGTCAGAGAATAAAACACAAATCTGAAGCAAAAAGGATCAGGAAGACATGGAAAATAAATAATACAGAACTGGAGAGTTCTTGATAGACCCAGAAGCTAAGCACAGGACAAACCTGGAGTCTGAACAAATGACCTGGAACTAAGGTGGATCATGGAATTTTACAGAACAACCAAAAATTTGAAACCATCAGACTTTGTGAGAAGAGGATTCAGACACTGAAAGTAAAAGTTCAGTTTGTCCAGTCTGAAAGTCAAAGACAGGATTCAGAATTACCTCTAAGATTGTACCACAGACCTAAAAGCCAGTATAGAGAGTCTGGTTAGAAAGTAGGCAAGAATTTAGGTAACACTAAGTATTGTCTTAGGACATCTGAAAAAAATTGAAAGGAGCACTAGAAATAAAATCAAACTAAAAGTGAATATTTAAAGAAATATAGAAGTGATCATCAGATGAAGAAACAACACTGTAGGATTTCTTATACAAGAAATTTGCCATTTGATTGTCTTTTCCTTTTTAGTACTGCTACTATCTTAAATTATATTTTATTACACAAAATCAGATGATAATACTAACAGTGGTGCTGAATGTATTTTGGGAGCTCTGCTGGCCTAATAACAAGAAGCTGTACTGCAACCCCCAAGGCTTGTGGCTCGAATCCAGTAGCTGCTCTGTGTGATAAGGATGGTCTGTCTCCTCCTGCATGATTAGCTGCCTCTGAAAATCTACCAGAAGGTCAGCTTTAGGTTGGTTCTGACCCCATGGTACTAAACAACATAAAATCAGAAGATATTACAGAATGAGTGCTGAATGTGCTTATCTGGTACTGAGACAAACCTTTGGCTGAACTAGGACATTAGTTATTGTTGTTGTGTACCACTGAGTTGGAACATACCCCTAGCTGACCCTCCAGGTGGTTTTCAGAAGCAGTAATTACATGGAAGGGGGGAGAATGCCCATCCTTCTGCCCCAGAGCAGATTAAACCTTCTATCTTTGGGATTGCAATACAGATTCTTACCATTAGGCCACCACAACTCTCTCTATGTTAGAAAAGAATGCTTTTCCTTTAGAATTTCAGGCAAAAAATAGCATTGTGTGTTCCTGGAAGCAGAGAGCAGAGAGGCAAAAAAACTCACCAAGATCAGCAGATAATGATTTAGTTTTTGAAAGAGCATTGAGTTATCTGGAGATAGATCTTGTTTACATGATGAATATGAAGGCTGCATTTTGTCGTGTTTATGTGGGGTTAACAGCTCCACACTTGGAATTTTTTAAAGCCAAATGAGGAGAATGAGAGAGGAGAGAGGAATGGCATGTTGACAAAGAAATATCTATAAAATGTGAAATGGGGAGAGGAGACATTGTGTCTCAATAGTCTCGTCAATAATTATTTACGTCTAATTATTGGTACTTATCTTCATGTTGAAGGGGATGATTCACTTCATGTGAACAAGAGTATGACTGGCTTCAGTTAAAGAAGATCATAATTAGATGAGCTGCTCTGAAGGTTTATGAATTACACACACATCTAAATTTGTGACTGAGACTGGGATAAGGACATTATGTAGGGAGCAGGGAGGTCAGGTCTAGGAGCTGGCTTGCTTCACCAAGCACTGGGTATATGCTTAAGTTTATAGCTCCATCAGTCACTTGTATTAAGATGGAATAAGCAAGCCTTTGAAAAAATCTGGGGAGACATAACTGAAAAGATTCTCTCTTCAAATTATTTTATGGTTGACCTCATAACATTCTTATCCTGGCCTGTCACATGGTGTTCTGGGACTCCTAATCATATCCCAGCCTAGACCACATAGTCAAAATAAAAGGAAAAGTAAGATAAACTCAAATAAAGATATTTTGTGGAAAAACCCACTTTAGAATAAATGTCTACCTTGTTTATATTCATTACTTATAAAATATCTGCATTTACAATAAAATGACCAAACTCTGCAAAAACAAAAGATAACAAAATAAAAACCCTTACAGTTCCCATTTTTCTGCTAAGCTGGATCCAATGGCATTAACCATGGGTGAACAGTGGTGTGGGCACCCTTATAAATGCAAAGAAAGGTCTGAGTTCATTGGCTTGGTGATAGCAACAATGTGTGTGTTCAGTGCCAGCCCTGCTGAAATATGCCCAATTTGGGGATGGCAATTTAATATAAGAAGCCAAACACGGACTTCTCCCAACTTCTAATGTGCTACTAAAACTGTGAGATGGCTGAAAAAGATATATGTCTCTAGGAATTTTATGGACTAAAGCAGTATGTTGAAGTGATAGATTGCACCATTGATGCTTCTGTTAAGAGCTTTGTCTGTGTTATTTTTTTACCACCACACAGCAAGGAGAAATGTTCCAGCAAAGAAGAATTAAATATGAAGTCCTCTTTATCTTTCTCAGTTTAATGTTGTAAATATGACCCCAAATTTTTGTTAAATTTCCCTCAAAAAGGAAAAATGGATATTGTAAGTATAATCAATTAAAATATTATTTTGGTGCTCATTGTCATGAGAAGGCAGTTGCTCTGTGCTAGTAGAGTTTCTTCTATGACTGCAGTACCCGACATTTTTATATACCATGCCAAAAAAATAATCTTCCCAAGTTGATTCTGACTCATAGCATCCCGGTTAGACAGACTGTAACCCCCTTGTGGAGTTTCCAAGGCTGTAAATCTTCACTGAGGTGGATTACGTCACCTCTCTCCTGTGGAGTGGCTGGAGGACTTGAACTACTGACTTGAATTAGCAGCTGATTGCTTCATGACTGTTACATTGGATCTTCTTCCATGAACATAGAGTTTTTGAAAAATTTGCTACTGTGGGTTTTTTTGTTGTTTGTTGCATTTGATAATTAAATTAATGGAAACTTGTTTCCTTTTCTGTGTTAAATTCTGTATCTATTCAGATTAAATGGTCTCATTCTTCTTTGCCCTTTTTCTTAATAACTCTTTTGTAAGTATATTTTAGCAAATTTCTAAACTTTTTTGGAGTAATTGGGCATAAAAAAATAGAGAAATGTGATAAGTCTTTATTCCCCATGCTTTATTATGCTCATCATGACTTTGACTGCTTTCTTCCCTGCAATAGTCTTACTTCATTGATCTTGTTTATTAGGTAATCTTCACAAACTACATATTGTCAGACTACTTACCTTACCATGGTATCTTGTTCCTAATTATTACACTTAAAACTTTATGAAGGTGGATTTAAGGGAGTGGGCAGAGAAGGAGCAATAAGAGCATATAGTTCTATAATCACAGTTCAAAAAAAAGGGTATGTTTGAGAATTTTTGGCAAATGCTTTGAAATTATTTTTCTTTTTGGAATTTTATACATTTTAATTTATGAACTGACAAGTTATTATAATGGCAAAGTTTTATAGGATCACAGAAAAAAGCAACCCATATAAAATTCTGATCACCTGGGAAGATCCACCGAGACCAAAGGCAAATATTACTGTAGTGAGGTGTATTTATGTTCCTCTATGTTCAGTAGTGGCATCCCCTTCCTAAACAGCATGTCTCTGGAAACTCTGTGACCTTTGATAAATGGTGATTGTTGTGGAAGGTCTTCAGGCCTTTTGTTCATGGGGTCACTATGAGTCGTGTTTGACTCAGCAGCAATCAACAACAACAACAATATTCAAGATTAGTCAATAGGTATCGTCAGAACAGAGGAATAAAGAAACACTGCATGGTTCAAAATTGGGATGGGTGTACGCCAGGGATGTGTCCTGTCTCCATGCCTTTTCAACCTGTATGCAAAACCGATTACCCAGGAGACTGGGCTCTATGAGGAAAAGTGCGACATCAGAATTAGTGGAAGATCTATCAACAATCTGTGTTATGCTGATGACACAACACTGCTTGCTGAAACTAAGGAGGACCTGAAACGCTTGCTGCAGAGGGTCAAGGACTGCAGCCTTTGGTATGGATTGAGGCTCAATGTCAAGAATACAAAGATTCTCACCACTGGACCAATTGGCAGCATCAGGATGGATGGTGAAGAGATTGAGATTATTAACAACGTTAGTCTGCTTGGCTCCACCGTCAATACTCTTGGCACAAGCAGCCAGGAAATAAAAAGACGTATTGTGATGGGAAAGCCTGCTGTTAGGGGTCTCTCCAAAGTAGTGAAGAGCAATGGTTTCTCTCTGGAGCCTAAGGTGCATCTGATACAGGCCATGGTCTTTGCAATCACTTGTTATGCATCAGAGATTTGGACAATGACTAGGGAGGATAGAAGGAGAATTGATGCCTTTGAGCTGTGGTGCTGGAGAAGAGTTTTGAATGTACCCTGGACTGCCAAGAAAACAAACAGATCCATCCTGGAGAGGGTTAAACCAGGCTACTCCTTGGAGTCAAGGATTCTGGGGCTTTGTTTGCCATACTTTGGACATGTTGTAAGGAGGGTCAGGTCCTTGGAGAGGGACATCATGCTTAGGAGGGTGGAGGGATGATGCGGGAGGGGGAGGCCCTCTATGAGGTGGATTGATTCAGTGACTGGGGTAATCAGGATGGATGTGTCAGAGGCAGTATGATTGGCACAGGATAGAGCAGGGTTTAGGGCTGTTGTACATAGGGTTGCTATGAGTCACAAGTGACTCTATGGAAAAGAACAACCACAACCAACAGGTATCAGAGTTTATCCATGTAGCAGCTGAAATTTCCCAGGAGGATGTTGAAATAAGAAGTACTGCAGCAGATGAGGGACCTTGTCTGAGGCTCACTGATGTTATGCATCTTACAGATAGAAACAGTATTTTTAAAATATGCTAAAAGAAATATAATCTGGGAAGCACCAATTTTTCCTATTAACCCAAAATGAAAAAAATGTGAGCAGCCAGTTCATATAATGTTTGGCTGCCAACCTAAAAGAAGGCAGTTCAAATCTGTTAGTTGTTCCACAGAATAAAGATGAGTAGTTTTCTCTTGTAAAGATATACAGTCTCAGAAACTCAGTTGAGGGTCTCCATTAGTCAGAATCAACAGCAATGAGATTCCTAAAGAAGGGCTTGGGATTCTCTGTCCTCGAGAAGAAACAAATAGGAATAATTGAGCATTCTAGACATAATTACAATTTCTCCAAAATAATCAAAATACTCTCAGAAGTTTTTTCATTATCCCTGGCACTTAGAGACACAGTACTTGCCAAGGGCTTCCATAATGCTAGTCCTGCAACATTCTGCTAAGGCTTCCACGACAGTTGAGAGGGGATTCCCTATCATGCTGGGCACCACGAAGTGTAAGGAGCTTAATCGTTATCAGATGAGGGGAAGAGTTGGTGGGTCTGTGCCTCGTCTTTCTTTGTCTCTAAGTGGAACAGCTCAAAAGTGTATTCTGCACAATTTTTCATAGTTTCTAGGTGGACTGAGTTTTCACCCTTACCTTCCTGGGATTGAGGTTGCCACACAAATACAGGTACTTCAAATAAATATTTTTTTTTTGTTTCAGGTGAGTAAAACTAATTTATTGACCTGTTAGTGTTGTTGTATGTTTTCAGTCAATTCTAATTTAGTAGCTCTATAGAACAGAGTTGGATTGCCCAGAGAAGCTTCTAGTCTGAAATCTTTAGGAAAGCAGATCAAAATGTTTTTTCTGTTATAGAGCAGCTAGTGGGTTCAAACCAAAGACGTTTTGATAAGCAGCTAAGTGTTTTTGCCACTGCATCATAATAATGTCTTCTATAATTAGTATGTGTGTCCTAAATATTTAATGGTATTTGCTGTTGTTGTTGTTGTTGTTATGTGCCGTTGAGTCACCTGAAACTCATAGTGACCCTAGGTACAATAGGCCTAAACCCTGTTCTATCCTGTGCCAATATTATTGTCTCTGATACACCTACCCCCATTACCCTAGTCACTGAATCAATCCATCTCATTGAGGGTCTTCCTATCTTTCATTTTCCCTCCACCCTTCCTGCTCCAAGGACGGTCCCTCCTTGCAGCATGTCCAGTGTATATCAGACAAAGCTTCAGAAACCTTGCCTCCAAGGAGCCACCTGATTTAACCCTCTCCAGGATGAACCTGTTCATTTTCTTAGCAATCCATCATATGTTCAATGTTCTTCTCCAACACCACAGCTCAAAGGGATCAATTTTCCTTCTATTCCCCTAGTCATTGTCCAGCTCTCTGATGCATAGCAAGTGTTTGCAAAGACCATGGCATGTATCAGGTGCACCTTAGTCTCCAAAGTGACACCATTGCTCTTCAGTACTTTGGAGAAGTCTCTAACAGCAGATTTTCTCATTGCAATACGTCTTTTAATTTCCTGGCTGCTTGTGCCAAGAGTGTTGACAACGGAGCCAAGCAAGCTAAAGCTGTGAACAATCTCAATCTCCTCACCATCCATCCTGATGCAGCCAATTGGCCCAGTGGTGAGAATCTTTGTCTTCTTGGTATTGAGCCTCAATCCATATTGAAGGCTGCAGTCCTTAATCTTCTGCAGCAAGTGTTTCAGGTCCTCCCCAGTTTCAGCAAGCAGGGTTCTGTCATCTTCATAACGCAGATTTTTTATGAATCTTCCACCAATTCTGATGCCACACTTCTCCTCACACAGCCCAGCCGCCTGGCTAATCTATTCTGTATATAGATTGAAAAGGTATAGAGATAGGACACATCCCTTGTGTACACCCTTCCCAATTTTGAACCATGCAGTGATTCCTTGCTCCGTTCTGGCAACTGCCTTCTCGTCCAATATAGGTTTTGCCTTAGCATGATCAAGAGTTCTGGGATTCTCATTCTTCTCATTTGTGTCAGCCACATTTTGTGATCCACAGAGTCAAACACCTTTGCATAATCAATGAAACACAGATAAACATTCCTCTGGTACTCCCTGCTTTCAGCCAAGATGCATCTGATATCAGCTATAATATACCTAGTACCATAATCCATTCTAAGCCCAGGCTGCACTTCTGGCAGTTCTTTTTCATGTACAGTTCCAGTCTTTTTGGGATAATCTTTAGCAGAATATGCTTCCATGTGATATAAATGATATTGTTCAATAATGTCCACACTCTGTTTGGGTTACCCTTCTTTGGAAGGGAACAAATATAAATTTATTCCAGTCAGTTTTCCAAGTGCTTGTTCTCCAGATTTCTTGACACAACATGGAGAGCACATCCAGGGCATCATCTGTTAGTTGAAATACGTCGGTTGGTATACCATCAAATCCTGGAGTCGTATTTTTTGCCAAATCCTTCAAAGCAGCTTGAACTTCTTCCTTCATCACCATAGGCTCTTGCTCATATGTTGTTTCATGAAATTCTGCCAATTCCTTCGGTACAGTGACTCTGTATACTCTTTCCATCTTCTTTTAATACTTTCTGGATCATTTTATATTCTGCCCAAAGTATTCTTACGTACAGCAACTTGAGGTTTGAGTTTGTTCTTCAATTCCTTGAGCTTAGGAAATGCTGAGGTCGCACTCCTCTGACGTCACTAATAAGCGCCTTTGACCATGCTGTCTGCCTGGCTTCCTACTGCCAGTGGTTTCTACTTGGGGCCCGTCTAGTAGTGGGCTTACTTCTGTCGTCTGGACTCTCCGAGATGTCGATGCTGGCCGAGCGTCGTCGGAAGCAGAAGTGGGTTATAGATCCAAGAAGCACTGCGTGGAGTAATGAGGATTCCAAATTTGGTCAGAAAATGCTGGAGAAGATTGGGTGGTCTAAAGGAAAGGGTTTAGGAGATCAGGAGCAAGGAGCCGCAGATCATATTAAAGTTCAAGTAAAAAATAACCACCTGGGACTTGGAGCTACAATCAATAATGAAGACAATTGGATTGCTCATCAAGATGATTTTAACCAGCTTCTGGCTGAATTGAACACCTGTCATGGCCAGGAAATATGAGATTCCTCAGAAAATAGAGAAGAAATCTTTTAGCCTTGAGGAAAAATCCAAAGTTTCAGAAAACTGTGTTCAGTATATGAAGTTTACAAAAGGGAAAGGACCTATAATCTCAGAGCAAAACAGATCTTGATTGCATCTTTTGGAAAAGACAGAAGAAGAAGACTCTTGAGGATGAATCCAACCCCACTCCTGTGGAAGAGAATGAAACTACAACCACCAGCACCTTAACCATCCATGAATATTTTGCCAAGAGGATGGCAGAGCTGAAGAACAAGCCACAAATCACAGAGATAGATGCTGACCATCAAGATAACCAGATTGAAGGGAAAAGGGGAAAGAAAAGAAACAAAAGATAAAAATGTGGAGAATAATACCCAACCGAAGATCAAGCAGCCTAAAAAGGAAAAGCTTTGGAAACAAGATGAGCACCCCAAGTGTCAGGCCAAAAAGAAAAGAGACCACGTGGGACAGCAGCTCAGAGACCCCTACTGTGGTGAGAATTCTCAGTTTTCTGCTGAGAATGGAGAGAGTTGTATGTGGCCAGCAGATGACCAGGACTTTAGCCCAAAGCCCCCAAAAAAGAAAGAAAAGAAAAAGGCAAAATAGCAAGTAGAGGCAGCAGTGGACTCTGTGCTAGACGAAATGCCAGTGAAAAAGAAGAAAAGTTCCAAATAAATTCATTCCAACCAAGGCCTTCCCACCACTCACATCTCAGCACATGCCAGGGAAAAAAATCTTTGGCCTGACGTCAGAATATAGTTAACTCAAAGATAGTTTGTGCACATCTTTTAACATGCCCATGGTTTGCCGGGTATAGCCCTCTCACCACATGCTTCCCAAATGATATTCCCAGAACAACTTTTTAAAATGTTCCAAGTCATAATTTTCTTCAGCAAATAAATATCCCTTTAGATTCTGAACCCTTCACTGTGAGTGTTTATCCATATCTATATTCATATTAATACACTGAATCATTTATGTATGCACATATGTGTGAATGTATATCACAGTCTGTATATTCTATTGATTTCCTTCCTTAACAAGGACTTGTGCTTCCTTCTTAAGGACTTAGTCTAATTAAAGGACTGTTGTTGTTATGTGCCGTCGAGTTGTTTGCGACTCATAGCGACCCTATGCACAACAGCCCTGAACCCTGCTCTATCCTGCACCAACCACACTGCCTCTGACACACCCATCCCGATTACCCCAGTCACCGAATCAATTCATCTCATAGAGGGTCTTCCCCTCCTGCGCTGTCCTTCCACCATCCCAAGCATGATGTCCCTCTCCAAGGACCCGTCCCTCCTGGCAACATGTCCAAAGTATGTCAGATGAAGCCCCAGAATTCTTGCCTCCAAGGAGTAGCTTGGTTTAATCCTCTCCAAGATGAATCTGTTTGTTTTCCTGGCAGTCCATGGTACATTCAGTAGTCTTCTCCAGCACCACAGCTCAAAGGCATCAACTCTCCTTCTGTCCTCCCTAGTCATTGTCCAACTCTCTGATGCATAACAAGTGATTGCAAAGACCATGGCCTGTATCAGGCACACCTTAGTCTCCAGAGCGACACCGTTGGAGTTAAAAAAAAAAAAAAAAAAGGAAATGATGAGCGAGTTTGGCCCTTTTGATTTTCTGACTCCAGCTACTTGCACATTTCATTGTAATATTTTACTTTGTCTTTGCTCACAGCCTTTTGAAATCTTCTGCTGAGCTCTTTAATATCTTGAATTCTTCCCTCTGCTTTGCCTTCTCAGCACTCTAGTGCAATATTCAGGGTCTCTTCTGACATTCATTTTGGTCTTTTCTTCCTCCTCTGTCTTTGTAATTTCTTTTGCACTCTTCCTGGATGATACTCTTGATATCCTCCCACAACTCATCTGATCTTCACTCACCGATGTTTAAGACATCAAAGCTGTTCCTGAGATGGTCTGAAATTCAGGTGGGATAGACCCAAGGTTATATTTTAGTTCCCATGAATTTGATTTAATTTTCTTTAGCTTCAGCTTAAAGTTGTAAATGAGTAGTTGGTTGTCCCACAATCAGCAACCAGCCTTGTTTTCACAGCTGACAGGGAGCTTCTTTCTGTAGATGTAACTAATCTGTATCCTATGCACACCATTAGGTGGAATCCATGTGTATAACCTGCATTTATGATTCTTATAAAACGTATTTGCATTGAATAAGTCATTGATTATGCAAAATTCAATCATTCTATCTCCACTTTAATTTCTGTCATCAAGTACATGTTTTTCAACTACTGATCGTTCTTCTCTGGCCCCTGCTTTTGCATTCCAGTCACCCATTATTATTAATGCATCTTGATTGTATATTCGAGCGATCTCCAACTATAAAAGTTGGTAGAAATCTTCTATTTCTTTTTCTTTGGCTCTGGTTGTTGGTGCATATATCTGAATGATATTGGTATTCACTGGACTTCCATGTATGTGTATGGATGTTATCCTGTCACTCACAATGTTGTATTTCAAGACATATCTAGAAATGATTTTTTTAACTATGACATCAACCTCATTTTTCTCAATCTTTTCATCTCTGGAGTAATAGATCATATGATCGTCCGACTTAAAATGTCCATGCCAGTCCATCTCATCTTGACAATACCTAGTATGCCAATATTTATGTGTTCCAGTTCTTCCTTAACAATATCTAATTTTCCTACATTCATGGTTCTCATATTCTACATTCCAATCACTAGTTCTGCTTACAACTATTCCTTTTCCTTTGTATTTCCATACTCGACAGCTCTACCTCAGTTGCCCTATATGTTAGTCGATGTGTGTTCTGTTGTACACAGGGTTTTCAGAGGCCTGCTATTTTGGAAGTGAATGGCCAATCCTTCTTCCTAGTCTGTGTTAATCTGAATGCTCATATTTAGAGAATTATCTGACAGATGAGAACTTCACAGAAAAAACAGATGAAAAATATTTCCACAATTGTGGAATTAGCCATTAGCTTCAGTGTTGTTCCCAACCTTGACACAAGTATTTTGACCCACTTATTTCCCTGCTCCACCATCCACCAGCATCCCCTTCCACTCTCACCCACTCCCTTCAACACCTATCTCCCATTGTCTAGCCCATGATCTGATAGCTTATATCTCACTTATATTAAAATTCCATTTGAACACTTTTTATTTGCTATATCTGGCTATACTGTTCGAGATTGTCTTCAAAAGAATCAATTCATATTCATATCCTTGCCTCAGGGACTTCTTCTGATGGAGCCCAAACAATGATAGTCTAGAAATTTACTGTAGGAATACATTTTTAAGATGAACTAGCTCTAGGTCGTATAGCCATGGTGTACAAGTTGCTGTATTGTGGTCACTTGTGATTGCTGTGAGGCTGACCACTGTGACACTGATGTGTCAAATGCATTAATGGTTGGCTACCCAATGTGTACAGAGAGTGCGGACAGAGAGTAGGGTGGAGCTCCCCGATTAAAACAAGCTTGGAAGGAGGAGTGGCATCCACTTCCATAATAGCTTGCCTCCGAAAACCCTATGGACCTGGAGAGAAAATGAAAGGCACCCAAGAGTTGAGGACCTTCCTTTATAGGGTCACTATGAGTCGCCTGCGTCTTGATGGCACTTAACAACAACATCTCTAAGCACAAACTTAAGGATCCAGCATACATCCACATCATATAGACATGTTAAAGGGTTATGTATTGCTCTAATGCCAACTTTAAATGAAAATGAGTAGAAAAAGGTGGCAAGCACAACCTCTGAACACTGTGCCTGATTTGTGGAAATCACCACCCTATCAAACATGCACCTGTTACCCAGTCATTTTTATTAAACTGCATGCCAAGTATCATTAGCACAACTCTGCCGTGATAATGTCCTATTCATGCCACCATAACATTTCCTAAGAGCTGATCACTATAGAATAGCCTGTTTTCATAAAACAACATCACCGAGTATGAAAATGGAAGCCCTCTCATCACTGGTACTCTCTCTGGGCTTCTTAGCTATAAGTAGGGCTTGACTGCATCAGCTTGGGGGATCCCAAGATGCATTATTATTAATAAAATTTCAAACCAAGGTTTGGGTTTTTTTGTCTTTTATTTTTAATTTTTATTGGGAAAAAAATTGGGGGTACAAGGAGGTGAGGGTTGGGGGCAGAAGGGTGAGGATGGGCAGGGATGCAGTTGCAGAGCTGCAGAAATTGGTTGGTGGGGGGAGCAGGTGAAGGCAATGAAAGTGATCCAGTGGGGACCAGATGCTACAGGAAAATGACAAGCATTTTCCAATGGTAGTTAAATCAGCTGTCTTACTGATTTAGGAACTGAATGCCGACTCTCTGGCTTCTTCAAGTTGAACAGGGGCGTTGATGTGAAGGGGGAAAGGGAGGACACTTTATCACCTTACTGGTGATCTTAGGTTAAGGCTGCTTGCCTTCTTGTTCTGTTAGAAGATATTTTCTTGTCATTTGTTCCCCTCTGGCCTGCAAAGTGTTTTCCCAGGTGGGTCCAGTGGGGATGACTGGTTGAACCCAGAGGCTCCATCCTCCTTTGCTTCTTTAGCTGGCACTTGTATTTCCTTTATATCACTGGCACTGGGTTCAGGGTCAGGTCTGAAGTAAAACTCAGTAGTAAGGTTACCTGTAGGAAAGGGAGCAAACCTTGAGGGAACAAACTTGTGAGTTACAAATAGAGGGGTTTTGGAGGTGTTGTTTTCAGGTTTACTGGAGGAGAGGGTGGCAGAAAGTAGACTAGACAAAATTTTCTGGATACCCTAGGCATTTTTTTGTCCTACCCAGGGGTCAGATGGCACAATCTGGGGACTGAGAAGCTCACCCTGAGGGCCATGACGGCTCGCCCCGAGCCAAGAGCTGAAGACAACCCGTCCCAAGCAGGGCAACACCCCCCATGGGCTGGCTGGTACACTCTCTTCTACTTGCCCCCACACTAATTTGGTCCCCTCACCTGACTGAAGAGTGTGTGGCCAGGGACAGCATCTCCAATTCCAGCACCACCACTTTTACCCCCCCCATAAGTGGTCGTACTATAATTTAAAGTAGGTGTCACTTCCCTCCCCCTTTATAAATGGGGAAGGGAACCTAAAAATTGTGAACAGGCTCCCCCCAGGTCTAAACATCTTTTGGCAGAAGCATTCAACAGATCAAAATATGTGGTGCATTTAGGATGTTGGTCCTCTTGGGCATGCTGCCACTGTAAGTGTCATCAAGTAGACAACTCACAGTGACTTTCAACAATCCATTGTATAGGTGATCATCTTCTCTGGTTTTCCAAGGAACCCCAAACCTGCAGGTGGTGGCGCACACGTCCCCCCATGGGCGGTGGGGCGCCTGTCATATCTTCTGTGCTGGTGGTTGGCGGGCGCGCACCATCCCCCAGCACAGGTGACTGGCAGGCGCTCGCTGTCTCCCGCGTGTCATCTCCCACGCAGGTGGTCGGCAGGCATGTATCATCTTGTGCACATGTGACCTGCGAGCATGCGTCCTCTCTCAGTGGGCACACATCATCTCATGTGCAGGCAGCCGGTGGGGGTAGGTGCGCATTATCCCCTAGCGTGGGCAGCTGGCTGGCACACGTCTTCTTGCGCGTGGGTGACCGGAGGGCTCGCATCATCTCTCTGCGGGTATGCATCATCACTCGGAGTGCTCGCATCATCTCGTGCACAGGCAGCCAGTGGACAAGCAGGCACGTGCCATCCTCCACCCAGGCGAATGGCAGGTGTGCACCATTTGTTTATGTGGGAGGCCACCAGGCACATGCCATCTTCTGCACGGGTGGCTGGTGGGCACGAGCCATCTCCCAAGTATCATCTCCCATATGGATGACTAGTGGGTGTGTGTCATCTCTCGGCAGGTGGGCGTCATCTCGTGCGTGGGCAGCTGGTGGGGGTGGGTGCGCGCCATCCCTCTGCACAGCCGGCCAGTGGGCACACTTCATCTCTCGGCGTGTGCACGCCATCTCGTCCGCGGGCAGCTAGCAGGTGTGCACCATCTCCCACGCGGGTGATTGACAGGTGTGTGCCATTCTCCATTGTGGGTGACCAGCAGGCTCGTGCCATCTTGCGCGCGGCTGCTGGTGGGCACATGCCATACCCCCGTGCAGGCAGCCGCCGGTCGCATGCCATCTTTTTTGTGGGTGGCTAGTGGGTGCGAGCCACCCCCCAAGTGTCATCTCCCACATGGATGGCTGGCAGGCACGCGCCATCCCATGTGTGGGAAACCAGCGGGCGTGCATCATTTTACATGCAGGCAGTTGCTAGGTGAGTGCCATCTTCCATGTGGGTGACCAGCGAGCGCAAGCCATCTCCCGCACATCATCTCCCACACGGGCGGCTGGCAGTTGCTCTTCATCTCGCATGCAGGGGGCCAGTGTCCGCCCGCTTTCTCTGCCACAGCCATCTTGGATCCAAGAATTCTCCTCAGAACAAGTACACTTTGCTGCAGTGTGGCAGCTCCACCTCACCAGTCCTGGGGAGGACCGGTGCCCACCCTCCATCCTGGGCAAGGGATTCCATGGATTCGGGCTGTGGGAGCTTCATGGAGCTGCGGCTGCGGTGAGGTGCAGTGCGGGCTCTGTGGGAAGGGTTTGGAAGCTGCGGCACTCACCCATTCTTCCTTGGAAATCCTTGAATTCCTGTTGTTGAGCCTCAATCCTCACTGAAGACCAGTCATCAACTGTTTAACTGTTCAATTATTAATAAACAGAAGTCCGTAGAGGATCATAATGGCCCTTTTCCAAGTGGTCCGCTGCTCCCGCAGCTCACCAGGTTGTCTCTGCCTCCGCCACCATCTTGGATCTCTCTGTTGTTTTGTGTTTTTTTTTTAATAATAAAATTAAAATCCCATTTTTGTCCATGTTTCTGTTCCTCCTTGGAGGTCCTTGGGAACAGTCTGTAGAGCAACTTCACTCACGTATGCATCAACACCACCAATTTTCCAAAGTACTGTTTGCTTGAGCACTATTCAATATATTGCCACAAATATCTGTAAGCATTGGTGGAGGTGTGGCTTCATTTATTATTAATGTTAAAATAGGCCTTTCAGAACATCTCCCCAACATTTCTGGTGATTTTTTTTCTTGAATCTTTGTAGCAGAAGTTAGGCTTGTTTTATTACTTTTGGTTATATTGTATGAATCCAAAACACAGGTATTAATGAGAGATTTTGTTCAATACCAGTATAAAACGTATTCAAGGCAACAACGAATGAATGGAAATCCAAAGTTGCTGTAAATTTTTACTGAAATTAATAATATATTTAAATTTAAAAAAATTTAAGTTAAAGTAAGGAAGGCAAAGGATTTATAACTGCTCATGCTAATAACACAATATCATGGCATGGAGGAGGAATAGTGAGACTGTATCCACATTTACAATATTCATCTTACCAAAACCATTTATGGAAAATAGGAACTGCATTGGAACAGGTATCTCTCCACATTGGAAATGATCATATTGATAATATTTCTAGCCTTAAACGTAAAAGATTATATTGTTTAAAATTATTTGTTATATATTCATTTAAATTTTTCCCTCTTTTAACAACTGGGATCTAGAGGGAAAAGACCAGAGAACGCCAGAATTATCTGGGTAGCTATTGCTGCTGCCAGTTTGGGGCCTGTGTCAGCAAAAGGAAGTCTTACTCATAAACAATGTCACCCGAAGGTAATAAAGGAGGTCAGAATTACTTCCACTGTGGAAAGCTGGGCCACTTCAATAGACAGTGTCACAGACGAGAGCCACAGATAGGCAAGCGAGTAGAGAAGAAGCTCACACTCACTTGCTTTCAATGTGGCTCTGAAGGACACTTGGCCAAAAGTGGCTCACATCAGGTCCTTGTGGCTGACAGGACTGACAGGCCCCAGCTCCAAGCTGGAAACAAAGGAGGATGCTTCAATGATTCAGGTCCTCCCAGAAGAGCCGTGGGTGAGCATTAACATTAACTGGTAAGGATATTCATTTTATCTTGGACACAAGAGCCTATTATTTGGTCCTAAAAGCCTTCTGAGGTCCCAACTCTTCTCACTATTTCTTAATTGTTGGAACTGATGGAAAACTTCATAAACAGTTCCTTACTTCACTTCTGCCTTGCATGTGGACTTCTGAGCTGTAAAACAACCCAGTAGTAGATGGAATTTGGTCCAGGACTTAAGAACAATAAATGACATAGTTGAGCCTCTACATCTTGTGGTTTCTAACCTTTATACTATAATAGACAAAGTGCTAGTCAATAAGCCTTTTCTTTTAAGAACTACCTTCCCTCTGTAACTTGATTTGTTCCACTGTTAGAACATTTGCTTGGAATATTATTGCTTTTAATTTTTGACTCATGTATTTTTAACTTGTTAGTTACATTTGTGTCTTCTAGGCTGCAACAGTTCCATGATGCATCTTAAGGATATGAACATGTATGACTAAGCACAATTATAACAGTGCATCTAAATTCCGAACTCATTCTCCGCAATAGTCTATGTGTTTCCTATTGCCAAAGGGGCCCTTTGGTGTAGTGAGAGAAGATCTTCACCCTGCAATCTACAGCATCCCTTTTCAGCAGGAAGTAGCTAAGAGAATACGCCATCCCCTTTTCCTTATGAATCTCTCTCAGGGAGGAGTGATAGCGAATGGCAAAGGATACACTGACAAAGGAGATTAATCAGAACTGGTTTTCACAAGCACTGTGGCAATGGAACAATTAAAACAGACTTTCAAGGAACATTCAACCTGAATCCTTCTGATCATATGGAGATTTTTGAAAGTATTCTTTAAGTTTATTATGTTTAATTTGTTTATGTATAAAGGATGCTCATCTAGATGCTAACATAATTATGATAAAAACAAAAGTGGGGAAATATGGGAAGCCAAAACTAAATATTTGTAATAAATGGAATGCTATTTAAATTAAAAAAAAAAACACCAAAGAAAAAACCCAAAAAATAACAAAAAGAAGAGAGAACCAGGGGTAGGGTGGGTGTGGGCTAGGAGAAAAGTGCAACAATGAATGAATGGAAATCCAAAATCTCTGTCACTGTTCATTAAAACTAATAAAAAATTAGATTAAAAAAAAACAAAACCAAGCATGTTCAAGGGTTGGACAACTTTTGGTTGAGTATATGGTAACTTCAAATATTTAAAAAGATGTCTTACTCGTGGTATGCAGTTTGGGCACCCACACTGTTTTATTTTAATGTAACACTGGGCTTTAAAAAAATTTTTAATGTTAGCCATAGATAGTGCTAACCTATGACAGTATTAGCAGATCTTAAGGATGCCAAGAGCACTAGAATCATTGAGGAAAGCCACTAAACTGAACTTCAAAGAAAATGATTCTCCCATTTCCACCCATCCTAGATTCTTCTGGTTTCCATGTTGATCTCTTTGACTTTGCAGTGTCTTTCAGGATCACTCAGAAAGCTAGAAACTCATCTGGGTCTGAATGACTTGATTTTGCTCTATTGTCCCCACTTCTTTGAAACTTGTGGGAAACTGGTTACACGGGTCAAGAGAGAACAGAAAAAGACAAGCATCCAAGTATCTGGTCTCAAAACCTCCTTTCTGGAATGATTATCGAAACAAGTAGGGGCTGGGCAATTGGACATCATTTTGTCAACAATATCATCTTCCAGGAATGGGTACTGAGGGTGGCTTAGTGGCAAGAAGTAGCGCTGTAATCCAGAACTTGTGCTGCAATCTAAAAAATCAATACTGAGACCTAGTGTGGTGGGATGGAAGTCCACTAAAGAAGGCACTTTATGGAGGGCACCAACTTCTTTCCTCTTCAAGTGTCACTGTTTTGAAGTCTAAGGATATTGCATCTAAAGGAGAGTTTGAAGGAAAATAACCTGACTGACAAATTCTTAAATTACTTCCATTTAAATGAGGGATTGAAGAGGATGGAGATATCTATCTTCAAGTGCTCTTTTCTCACATTCCTGGTTCCAACTCGGGATTTTCCCTAAGGAAATGGATGAATAGCAGACATACTCCCCAGAAGAGCTCTAACAGTTTCAAAAGGATGCACAAAATTACAGAATTTCCTCTGATCTGCCTCATTCCCAGGCCAGGATTGTTCTATTAATAAAGAACAGATGTGTGCCTTTATTTTATTTATTTTTTTTTAACATGATGTGTGTAACCCAGACGGCTTTGTTGTGAGGCCAGTCAGAAGAACTGCAGTGCGGCTGCCTCTTTACTTTGTTCCTTGTGGCTCACTTCACAATGTATTTGAAATGACACAAACAAGGACAAAACATCCCACATTTTGCATCAAGCTCATAGTAGGGAACTATCATCTCTCATAAAAAATTGTTTCCAATTCAGTTTTATAAAGCATTCACTTATCTACTAAACTCCATCAAACAATTAAATTCACTTAACTACTAAGATTCATCTGACTCGAGTCACAGCAAAAAAA
The DNA here is from genome assembly GCF_000299155.1 of Elephantulus edwardii. Lineage (NCBI taxonomy): Eukaryota > Metazoa > Chordata > Mammalia > Macroscelidea > Macroscelididae > Elephantulus > Elephantulus edwardii. The sequence goes on from NW_006400027.1 coordinate 2,853,458, forward strand.
AAAATGACCATAAAAGAATTTATTAAAACTGAATAGAATTTATTCAAACTAACCTTAAGAATATAGAATACACCAGGCTGCCAGAAGAATAAACAAATACGTTTTAGAAGAAATACAATTAGAATCCTTCTTAAGAGCAAGGGTGGTGAAAAGTTGTTTCATTTACCTTGGACACAGTCTCTGGAATGATTGATGCATAGGAAAAGATACTATGTTTGGTAAAGTAAAATGAAGTCAAAGGTCACAGAAAACAAGAAAAATTTACCATGAGATGGATTGACACACTGTGAACCCAAACAGGGAGAGGATACAACACTGGGCAACATTTCTTTCTGTTATCTATAAGGTCACCATAAGGAGATGTCAACTCAATGACAACAAACAACAACACTTAAATTCAGAGGCATTTTAACATCATTTAGATTCTACTCTAGGGAGCTCTGTCTTGGTGGAAAGGAGTTACACTGTCAATTCAAAGGCATGTGATTCTAATCCACCAGTTGGCAATCTCCTCCCATGAAATTAACTGCCTCTAAAATCCACTAGAGAAGTGATGGGTCAATTCTGAATCAATGGTGCACATAACACAAGAGTCTATATTATACTCAAGTTCCATCAGATCAACTTGTTAAAATGTGGAAAAATTCAGACAATGCAAGAAATTGTCACTCCAAGGGACAAACATCTTGGTTATTTCAAGACATTTATTTCCATTTATTTTGAAATTACTTTTCATTTGTATTATTGTCAAAGTTGATTTTAGCTGTGTTCATCAACACTTGTCAAGATAAAATATTTTTCTTAAGGTTCCTGTTTGGACGGCATGCTTGTATTGTTTGTGCTGCCTCATCTTCACAGGGTTGTGAAAGACCTAAGTTGAAAAATATGAATTCATAGGCTTCTACTCCAAGGCTTTCAGGATCCCCATATAAGCCCTTGCCACTGTTTGTAAAGCATTCCTCTGAGCACAAGAAGAGCCTGCTGTTGATGCAGTTTTTCCAAAGATACAGGGCAAAGAGCCACATCATTTTAATCTGGGGAATGACTCTTTTGAGCAAGTCCCAGATAAAGTTAGTGATGTACAAAAGCTTTTATCAGTCTCCTGATGGCTTTTACAGAGTGGAACACTACATGACCCCTGTGATTTGTTTTCATTTACAAAGGTGCAGAGGCTTTGAATTTAAAAATGGAACGTTTTCTTCTCGTGCCAAATGTAAACAATTTAACATCCATTTCCCATCCAGCTATTTCACCAGTTCAAAAGAGTTTATACGAATCTTATCTGTATTATATTTCCTGCTGATTGGCACTGCCTCCTGATTCAGCTGGGGAGCCAAAAATGTGCTGGCTCGAATTTGAACAGGAAATGAATAACAAAGAAACTGGGAAATAAAAGTAATGAGTGGTTATGGGGTGCTGAAAACTATACTTATCATTTCTTATTCTCAAGGAGTTGGTGCTACCATATTGATTTATGCCTGGAAAGCCTTTTGTGAAAACACACAACAAAAGCTTCAGATTATTTTGTCAACAACAAAACACAGTTTACCCTATCTTCAAAGTCTCTATCTATTCCTATTTCGGTAGTTCCATATTCCTTTTTGCTGAGATCTTTCTGAGCCCTAGAGCTAGTTTGCATTGGATATGTTAATTCAACATAAAAGATAAAAGCCCCCAGAATGTCACAGAGATGGTTTTTAAAGCCAACGGAGTAATTCTGTGGGGACTCCTCAGAGTCCAAAGAACGGAAAAGTATTGTGGTTATTCCAGGCAGACTTAGAGTCAGTTTACTGAGCCCCTGAGACTGATTTTTTTCCCCTTTCTAGAATGTGAAAGACATTTATTTGACCCATTGTTTAAATGTCTTAAGTCTCTTTCTCACATTCAAGGTCTGGGCTATTGGAAGGGAGTTGGGGAAAGAACAAAAACAGCCGTCTAGACATTTACTAGTGGAGTATCATGTTTATAAACCATTTTCCTTGCCTTGTCCTAACAATGCATTATAAAATGTAAGGTCATAAACTTAGGTCACATTGTAAGGATGGCAGGTAAGGATTAAGATTTTCTAACAAAAATAAACTTACAATATAATTTTTACTTCAAATTCTATTAATGGCCCTCATCCAGTCACCCTTTCCAAAAGTGTGTTTATTTTTCTTCAGCCTCCCATACTTTCCCTGCTAATATTCCTTCCTTTGAACCCTACACCTAAAATACTTTCAAGCTTCAACTTAGATAGATAGAGAAATATAAAGATATAAAGATATAAATAGATTTGATATATAGATTTATATATAAATTATATCTTATATCTTATAGATATAAAGATACAGATAGATATAGATGATGTAGAGATAGAGATAGAAATGGTAGAGATATATAGTTGCTGTTGTATGCCTTCAAGTCAGAACCAACAGTGCTAGACATGAGATGTAAAATGTTCATAGCTACCCTATGAACAACATACCTGAATCTTTACCTATCTTGTGCTATCTTCATCTTCTCTGATAAACTTGTCCCATTGCTGCACTCATTCTGTCAATCTAACTTATTGAAGATCTTCCACTATTTTGCTGACCCTCCACTTTTCAAGAATGATACCCATTTCCAAGGAGTAGCTTCTCTTAGGAAGATGCCCAAAGAATGAGGGATGAAGTTTTGCCATCCTTGCCTCCAAAGATCACTCTAGTTGTACTTTTTCCAAGACAAGTCCATAGGATCTTCAGTATTATCTTCCAACACCGTAGCTCAAAGGCATCAATTCTTCTGACAGCTTTATTAATTATCAACCTATCAGATGGATAAGAAATTACTAAAAAGACCATGGTCTGAATTGTACATACCTTAGTCTTTAAGCTGATATCATTACTCTTCAGTATTTTGGAGTGGTCCATGATAATGGACTTGTCCAAAGCAATATGTCTTCTTAACTCCTGAAGGCTGGTGTTGATTGTGGATACAACCCTGATTCTAACCCTTCCTGATTTTAAACCATGTAGTGTTCCTTTGTTCTTTTTGGCAAAAAAAAATTATCTTGGAGTATGTATAGATTTCTCAGAAGCACAATTAATTGTTCTGGATTCCCATTCTTCTCTCTGAATGCTGGCCATAGTTTGTTGTGATCCACGTAGTCAAATGCCTTTGCATAGTCATTGAAACACAGGTAGACATTCTTGTGAGTGGTATTCTCTGCTTTCATCCAGGATCTATCTGATATCAGCAGTAATATCCCTGATGCCATGACCTCTTCTAAGCTCAGTTGGAACTTCTGGCAGTCTTCTGGCATTGTAATGTTCCAGCCATGTGGGGATTATTTTCAGCAATATTTTGCTTATATTTGGTATTAATGATATTTTTTGATAATTTCTACATTCTGCCAGATCACATTACTTGGAAATGGGAACAAATATGAACATCTTTCAATTAGCTGACCAAGTGTTGTTGTTATTGTTAGGTGCAGTTAAATACAATTTATAGCAATCCTATAAACAAAAAATCTGAACCGTGTTCTGTCCTGTTACATCCTCACACTTCCTCACACACAGAGCCCATTGTCGCAGTCACAACATTAACCCATCTGGTCAAGGATCCCTCTCCTTCACCAACCCTCCACCCTTCCTAGCATCACATCCACCTCCAAGGAAGAGACCCTCCCAGTAACATGTTCAAAGTATGTGAGGAGAGATGTATTTATTCGTTGTTTTGGCCATTCATGGGATGCTCTTTTCCAACACCACAGCTCAAATGCATCAATTCTTCTTCTGTCATCCTTATCCCTTGTCTAGCTCTCAAATGCATAGCAAGTGATCAGAAAGACTATGGTCTGGATCAGACATACCTTAGTCCTCAAACTCACATCATTGCTCTTCAATAATTTGGAGAAGCCTCTAACTGCAGATTTTCCCAGGTGACTCTCCTTCAAATTCCTGCCTTAGAGAAGCATGTTCAAGGTTAAATCTATTAATTAAAACACGCCGGTAAGTATCCCATCTATTCTTGGGGCCCATTTTTTGCAAGTGTCTTCAATGTAACTTGAACGTCTTTGTTTGTTACTATTGGTTTTTGTTCACATGCTACTTCCTGAAGTTTTTCAGTGTCAACCAATTCTTTTTGGCACAGTGATTCTGTGTTTTCTTTCCATCTACTTTTAATACTTCCTGCACCATTCAAGATTTTGCTCAGAGCAAAAAAAAAAAAACTCTCAGTATTGCAACTTGAGGCTTGAATTTGTTTCTCCATTCTTTTAGCTTGAGAAATACCAAATGAGTTCTTTGCTTTTTGTTCTTTGATTCCAGCTCTTTCACGTTTCATTATAATACTTTATTTTGTCTTCTCAGGCTACCCTTTGAAATCTTCTGTTCAGCTTTTTTACTTCAGCATCCTCTTTATTTTGACTTCTCAATCACTTTTTATGACATAAGATTTGATTTTTTCTTTCTCCTTTGTCTTTGTAATGACATACTGCTCTCTTCTTGGATGATATTCTTCATTTCATTCCACAGTTCCTTTGGTCTTTGATCACTGGTAACTAATGCCTCAAATATGTTCTTAAGATAACATTTTAATTCAGTTGGGATAGACTCAAGATCATATTTTTTTCAAAATCATATTTTGGTCTTGTGGATTTGTTTTAATCTTCAGTTTCAATTTGAAGTTTCATAGTCAGCACCTGGCCTGGTTCTGATGGCTGATACTGATGCTTCCCAGACCACATTGGCTCTTTTTCCTCCCTTTTACAAAAAACTTTATTGATTATCTGTTCTTATATTTACATATAGTGCCTACTTGAAAGATCATTTATTATTTGAGGAATGATAAAACAATATTTTATTAAATAGTAATTTCAAAATATTGGTCACCTCCAGAAATGAAGTGTTTAGACCTAGAGAAAGACAAGGAGTGATTTGAGAAATCTCAAACTTCTGTCCTCAGCTCTTCTCCACACTCAGCTTCAGCCAGACTTTTTCCACCAGGGCCTCCTATCCTTTTCCAGCCCCTAGTGGATGAATCTCTAATATTCCCCAAACATTGTTTGTAGCACTCCAGCTACAAGCAGATGAAATTTCTGCTTCCCACCCTTAGAGTTTCTTCAAGAGAATAATTAAAGCAAACATAAAAAGTGACAGAGAATTTCTGACTCTTTCCAGTTGTTTGGCACTGAGGATGATCATGTATAGCTCCTTCTGGCACTTCATGAGGGCATCCACTACTTCTCCCTTCCTCCCAGACCCAAGTCTTACTCAAATTTATACAGAATAGAGATTAAACTACCCCCCAAGCTGAATTAAAAACTATCCATTACATATCACCCCATTATGCATTCTTTTCTTTGCAGAGTTTTGCTTTGAGGTTATACAATGCTGGAGAAAGAGAAGCCTTTAGGGTACAGTGTATTTCAAAACACAATTAAAATAAACTCTTCAAGTGGAAATGCAAAATGCATTTGTATTCTCTTAAATCCCTTGGCCTTATCAACTGCAAGGGTGCCCATAACAAGGTCATTAGTAACCAGACTCACACAATGGGGCAATAGGCATCTGCAACTCCAAAACAAGCAGGCCTAAACACCACAATAACTTCCTGTACCTGTTCTTGTTTGCTTGCTGAGACCTTAACATTGGGAGTTGCTGAAATACATAAAAGAGTAACAGCTTGAATCAATATTTACCAGCCAAAGCGAAAGAATTTATTTAGTGAGATGACTGAGAGTCTTTGAATAAATGCAGCTCCTTGCAAGCTGGAGAACAACCCCAGGCAAGCACTGGGGAAGGACTAAAGCAGGACTAGATCTGTCCCAGGGAGGAGTGGGCTTTTGGCTCTGGGACTTAAGAGTCTTGAGGTTATTTCTCTCCTGCAATTCTCTGCTTCATGATGGGGTAGTCATAGAGGTGTGTGGTTCAGTCTAGGGGTTGTTTAAGGACAGAACTCATTGTTAACCTGATAGAGAAGCCTTTAGCTGGTGTAAATCGTTCATGACCTTAATTACTGACAGAAAGACTGAGTTTGATTTTACTGACAGACAACTTGGAAGAAAGTTCTGGCATTCTTTTCCTCAAAATTCAGTCAGTAAATCCTTTTGGACCATTGATCTATATTTACATGCATGGGACAAGCAATGGGTTTAACGTCTCACTTTTAGAATAGTACTTCCAATCAGAATTATTACCTGGGAAGCTTGTAAAACTCATTTCTAGATCCCACCTCAAAAGTTATTGCTTCACACTGGGTCTAAGTGGGGTCCAGCTAGCTTCTAGATGATATTGATGTTGCTGATCTAGGGATCACATCTTGAGAACTACTGATCTAGATTTATCCAAAAGAGATGCAATGTATGGCACATATAATATTAAATTCTGGACTAGCTACTAGAGAGCTTTGATGGACTAGTGGATATGGAGTTGTGGTGTGAACCCCAAGACAGATGATCTGAATCCACTGGCTGCTCCTTAGGAAAAAACAGGCCAGTTCCTCAGTGTGATTCACAGTCTCAGAAAAGTCACTGGAGGATCCACTCTGAGTAGGTTTCCACTTGACAGCAATGAGTTGAGTAGCTCTGGGAGTCTGTAGACAGCTGTGCTGCTAACAAAGATGTAGCACTTCTCTTGGTTTGAATCCATCAGCAGCTTTGGTAGAAAAGTGGATAATCTCCTCCTTGACAATGTATGGTTTTGGAAATACAATTCAGGGTCGTCTATTAATTGGTTACAATTGAACAGCAGGAAGTGAGTGAGTGAAGGAATAAGTTGCTTTGTTGTTGTAAGGTTCTGTCCCATTGACTAAACTCATAGTGACTTACTGAACACACAGTGGGATCCTCCCATATCCTGCATCATCCTCACAATCTCAGTCATGCTCCCTCCCATTGTTCCATCATCGAGTCAATCCATTTCATTGAGGGTCTTTCTCTCTTTCACTGACTCACTGCCATTCTCAGCATCATGACTTTTTCTGAGGACTGGTCCCTCCTGACTTGCTCCAAGTACATGAGGTGAATGAAGTTTCACCATCCTTCCCTCTAAGGAGTGCCTACTTGCACTTCTTCCAAGATAGATGTATTTGTTTTGTTGGCAGCCCATGGTAAAGCAGATACATTTAGAAAAAAAGAAGATTCAGAACTGACTCAGCAGCAGTGGATTTGATTTTTATGACTACCCTGTTTTCAGGATACTTCTCTTGTTGGGATTGGAGCTGACCGAGGGCCCTGCTATAGGGTAACTTCCCCACTTTTCTTTCTTTTACAAGTGATTTAGGATCGTCCTTGAAGGAGTGATCATAAAGAGTATGATTACTTTTATATAGGCTGCACTGCGGGAGGATTCTGTGAGGAGGGATTTATACGCAGAGATCAATACCAGCATTGGAGAGCATCCCCTCTCGCCCATATAAGTGCTGCCCACAGAGTCAATAGCTGGAATGAACCTGGATCCTTTTTTACTATTATTATTTTTAATAAAGCTGTTTTATTATAGGTTCTGATGTGAACTCTCACTCTGCAGTCGCACCAACATGAAGGGAGAGAACAAATAGTTTCATTTGAGAATTATCTTCGATCCCAATAGGCTCCCTCTCCTACTTCCCTCACTCTCCTGGTTTCTGGAGAAACTGAGAGGAGTGAGTCTTTTATGAACATTAAGTGGTAACAATATAACAGAAAGAGTTCATTGCTTTGATTTGATAGATTGTTTAATTTGTGGTATATAATAATAAAAATTAGCTTTGCAAGTATGACTTTACTAAATGCTTACTCTATGGGGATGCACGGCTTACTTAATTTAACATGCCTGTAAATAAAAATATGAAACACAAGTTGAGGAAGTGTCTTAAGTGAAGAAGTACGAGATTTATGGTTTATAGCATACTAGTCTTCCCAAGTCCCAATCCTTTGCAACTCCTGGTTTATGAATATCAGATATAAGGAATATCCCTTAATTGCTACAATAGATGGTGTTGGACATTTTAAATATGTGTACCTTAGTTTCAGGTGGGGTAGACTCAAAGTCATATTTTGGTTGCCTTGGATTTGGTTCAATTTTCCTCAACTTCAGCTTGAACTTGCATATGAGTAGTTGATGGTCTGTTCCACAATCAGCTTCTGGCCTAGTTTCCACAGATGTAATTGATCTGATTCCTATGCATACCATCAGGTGAAATCCAAGTATATAACCTGCATTTATGTCTCTTAAGAAACGTATTTGCTATGAATAAATCATTGATTGTGCAAAATTCGATCATTCTATCTCCAGTTCCATTTCTGTCACCGAGACCATGTTTTCCAACAGGTTTGAGACCCTGAACACTAATGAGCTAAGACCAGACTAGTTGTGAGTTGTGGGAGGATATCAAGGGTCTCATCCAGGAAGAGTGCAAACAGTCATTAGCAAAGACATCAGAGGAAGCAAAGACCAAAATGGATGTCAGAGGAGACTCTGAAAATTGCACTGGAGCGCAGAGAAGACAAAGCACAGGGAAGAATTCAAGATACTAACGAATTGAATAAAAGATTTCAAAAGGCAGTGCAAGATGAGAAAGTAAAATTTTACAATGAAATGTGCAAGGAGTTGGACTCAGAAAATCAAAAGGGTCGAACTTGCTCAGCGTTTCTTAAGCTCAAGGAACTGAAGAACAAATTCAAACTTCAAGTTTCTATAATCAATGATGCTTTCAACAGAACGTTAAATGATCCAGGAAGTATTAAAAGAAGATGGAAAGAATATACTGATTCACTGTATCGAAAGGAATTGGCAGACACAGAAGAATTTCATGAAACAACATATGAGCAAGAGCCTATGGTGATGAAAGAATAAGTGCAGGTTGCTTTGAAGGAAATGGCAAAAAATAAGGCTCCAGGAATAGATGGTACACCAATTGACATATTTCAGCTAACAGAAGCTGCCCTGGATGTGCTCACCAAGTTGTGCCAAGAAATCTGGAGAAAAACCACTTGGCCAACTGACTGGAAGAGATCTATATTTGTTCCCATCCCAAAGAAAGGTGACCCAACAGAATGTGGAAACTATAGAACAATCTCAATGATTTCACATGCAAGCAAGATTTTACTGAAGATTATGCAAAAACGACTGGAACAGCACATAAGCAGAGAACTTTCAGAAGTCCAGGCTGGGTTTAGAAGGCGTCGTGGTACTAAGGATATTGTAGCTGATGTTAGATGGATCTTAGCTGAAAACAGAGAATACCAGAGGAATGTCTATCTGTGTTTCATTGATTATGCAAACGCATTTGACTGTGTGGATCATAACAAACTGTGGCTGAACTCTAAGAAGAATGGGAATCCCAGAACACTTGATCGTTCTAATGCGAAACCTATACTTGGACCAGGAGGCAGTTGTCAGAACAGAGCAAGGGAACACTGCATGGTTCAAAATTGGGAAGGGCGTACACCAGGGATGCATCTTATCTCCATACCTTTTCAACCTATATGCAGAATAGATTATCCGGGAGGCTGGGCTCTATGAGGAGAAATGTGGGGTAAAGATTGGTGGACGATTTATCAACAATCTGTGTTATGCAGATGACACAACCCTGCTTTTTGAAACTGAGGAGTACCTGAAGCACCTGCTGCAGAGGATCAAGGACTGCAGCCTACAATATGGATTGAGGCTCAATGTCAAGAAGACAAAGATTCTCACCACTGGACCAATTGGCAGCATCAAGATGGATGGTGAAGAGATTGAGATTGTACACAGCTTTAGTTTGCTTGGCTCCACAGTCAACACTCTTCGTACCAGTAACCAGGAAATTACAATGTGCATTGCCCTGGGAAAGTCTGCTGTTAGGGACTTCTCCAAAGTACTGAAGAGCAATGGTGTCTCTCTGGAGACTAAGATGCGTCTGATACAGGCCATGGTCTTCACAATCTCTTATTATGCATCAAAGAGTTGGACAATGACCAAGGAGGATAGAAGGAGAACTGATGTCTTTGAGATGTGGTGCTGGAGAAGAGTATTGAGGGTTCCATGGACTGCTAGGAAAACAAAAAAATTCATCCTGGAAAGTTAAACTGGGTGGCTCCTTGGAGGCAAGGATTCTGAGGCTCCGTCTAATATACTTTGGACATGTTGTGAGGAGAGACCAGTCTGTGGAGAAGGACATCATGCTTAGGAGGGTGGAGGGACAGCGCAGCAGGGGAAGGCCCTCTATGAGGTGGATTGATTCAGTGATTGGGGTAATCTGGATGGGAGTGTCAGAGGCAGTACGATTGGCACAGGACAGAGCAGAGTTTAGGGCTGTTATACATAGGGTCGCTATGAGTCGCAAGCGACTTGATGGCACATTACAACAACAACAACCACCTTAGTTTAACAAATTTCTAATATCCCTTCTGTTCACTTATTTCCCTGTCAGGTATCCCCTTAGACTGAGAATTCGGTTTGAATCAGCCCCTTTGTATAGAGCAATGAAGGAGCTCTGGTGGTTTAATGGGTGGTGTATCACACTAGTAATCCAAAGATGAGTAGTTTGAATCCACTAGCTGTTCCATGGGAGAAAGGTGGGCAGTCTCTTCCCATTAAAGTCTGTAGCTTTGAAAGCCCACTGAAGGGTTACAGTGATCATAATTGACTCAATAGTAGTGAACAGAGAGGGATGAAAGTAGGAACTAGAAACCACAGCTGACAATTTTTAGGTTTAATTGTTGTTAAAAATGTGTAGATTTAACCAAGGTATTTGTGGTAAATTCATCCTTCAGGGTGGCTTTGCACACATTACCACTTTGAGCTCATGTGGAGTTTTGAGGTTGCTTTCAGAATGAGTAAGATTACCTAATTAAGCAAAGTATGCACAGGGCCAATTGCACCTTTCCATACAATGCACCATTTCACCTGTCCTTTACCACATAAAAGATGTGATGAAACTCATGTAAAATTACTCACTATGAATTAGCAATGAAACATAGTTAAGCCTATGTGTACACTGCCCAGAGTAAGCAGATGCACTTCTTGCTGACTGGTTAATCTATGCTGCTGTTTTGCTATCCAAGAGGATAATCCCAGCAAGGGTCTGATTTATAAGTCTGCTCCTCCAGACTTTCTGGCTGATCCGAAATATGAGACGTAGGGTGCAGTAATGCTAGGAAAGCCCCAAACTTTCAGAACCAAACACTAGCCAATCCAAACTGAGACTACCAGCAAGTGAAATTGACCAAGAGTCCGTTCACCTGTGCAGAGAGTATCTCAGTCAACATGGTGATTCTCATCACTTTTCATAACTTTTCCTGACCTTGTGATCTTCCCATACATGCTCAATTGGTTCAATTAAGCAGTCAATTAAGTGTCCACATCACTCTTTTTGGTCCAGCCACAGCCCAATTGCAAGTGTTTGTACCTCAGTAGTCTGACGCAATAGCCTGCAACCAGAAGGTCTCAGGGGAAGGCTTTTTCACCTGATGTATTTTAGTGTCTTCAACTTCCATGCCAGCATAACAGTTCACAAGGGTAATACATTCTGGAGTCGGCTGGAATGCTCAAATGACAAGAGCCCTGTTGAGATGCCATTCATTCCCCTGGGAGCTTGTATTATGTTTACATATGCTTTTACTCATCTTGCAGCTGAATTAGAAAGCAGAATGGAAACCAGCTTTTAAGAACACAAAATGGATTTTGACACTTAAAAGGATTTTTGTACAGAGACACGGTTAATAATCCTCATGTGTAAAATACTTCTGAAGTCCTGGAATTTGGGAGTTGCCTGGGGCCACAGAAGGAGCTCTCATGGTGTACTGGATTATGTGTTGCACTACTAACTGAAAGGTCAGTAGTTTGAATCCATCAATTTCTCTATGAGAGAAAGATGGGTTGTCTCTTCCCATAAAGAGTTACAGCCTTGGAAAACTAAAGGAGAACTGCAGTGGTTTTCATTGGACTCAAAGATCAGGATTTCAAAGAGAGTAAAAAATTCTAGAATAATGCATGTGGCACTGAGAATAAACATTAATTCTGTAGTCACATAGATATCTTGAAAGATTTCACAGACTTTATGTGTGTTCCATACTGAATATCACACAGACATGACACTGCAAGATTGGTAGAAAGTTCTAGCAAAACTCTCTAGGTTATTGCCTTCATTTCCTAGAAAAGAAAACAAAGCCCCACAGAAAGTGCTTTGTCCTACAGTCCTACAAATTGTAGCTTGGCTAGAATTAGAAAGAGCAAAGTTAACATGTTTAGTACTTCATACCACCAGACCATCTTTCATGTCTGATGTAATGTCAAACGTTAGTCTAATAAAATCCTGCACAACAAAAATTAGTGAAACAAGATATTTACACAATTAACTGATAGAAGTCAATACATAAATGGTTATCAAGTACAATTAAAATAGAATGAGAAGTCGTGTCTTCTTGATCAAACTGTCCTGTGGAAATATGAAGAGAAGGGTAGTTTTATCCGCCAGCCCAGTGCTTACCCCTATAGCTCCCAACACCTGTGAGGCTGCATGACTGATGGTGGAACTTCTTTTTCCTGTTTCTTTGGTTTTGTACAGTGAATGTTGTTAGTATCCATGTGTAAGGACACATCTAGGAACATTTTTGTCTAGTAACTAATAAGCTAGAATAGCCGTGTTAGCGTGTAGCAGAAACTGTTATCAATTATCCTGCCATTAGAAACTTGAACTATAGCCTACATTGCCAGAGTTAAGGAGCCAATGTTTGATGGCTAAAAAAATTCCTCCTCTCTTCCTCCGGTCCTAAGAAATCTAGAAAACTATAAAGCAAGTAACTATCTACACACAGGAATTTCTTTCTGGTCATTTGCTCACTTTCTCATTTTACTGTAAAGATTTCAAGTTTATGCTTAAGGATTCCCAAGTGAATATCACCTTTTCTGGTTTATTTAAACTGGAAGAAACTTCTAGAACCCCTGAGCCTCTGAAGTAATATGTTTATTCATCTGTATCTCTAACACTCAGCATTGTGCCTGGAACACAGTAGTTGCTCATGTAAGTAAGTACCTATTGAAAGGATCTACTGAAAAGATATCATGGAAAAATGGAATTGTCTAGATTTGCTCCCATTTCCTAGTGTCACTACAGGGAGTCATAATGCTGAGGTAGACACAATGTGTTTCGCCAGCTAAGCCAGCCTTCTTGCTGAAAGAACTTCAACCACCCTTTTCCCATGGTCAGACCATGTGTTTCCAAAGCAATTGAACCTACTTTTGCTCTAAGAATAGATCCTGAGACCTGAGCCTGGTTAAAGAGATTCATTGAAATGTGAATACATGACACCACACAAACGAATTAAAAGAAACTCCTGTCATTTCTTAAGAAATCCAGAAGAAGGAACCCCCTTTCTGCTTGTGTTTCTGGTGGGCATATTTACCCCTTTATTGGTCAACAGAGAGGGAAAAGCTGAGGCAAGACATGGTAAGTCAGAGGCCTAGTGACGCAGGTTGGGAATCTGGATCACTCTCTTCTGTTACCAAACACGTGATTTATTCTTCCTTCAAAAAAAAAAAAAAACAAACCAAACCCAAAACAAAGCAAAACAAAAAAACAAAACACAACAAATTAACCTGTTTTAATTTTATTTCTGGAAACAGAAAGGGCTATGATTAATAAGCCCATAAGCTTCAGAATCACTTTAATAAGGTCCCTATCATGGCTCTACTAATGTGACTTGCCCAGCTGAAGAACACTGGGAAGTTTGGCTTCCCTCAGATTCCCAGGTGCCCCACACTCACTGGCATAGACCCATTTCCTGATAGGAAGTAACCCTGGGCTCCACACACTGCCTCCTGTGGCTCACAGATCATCTGTATCTAATGTCTCAAGCTGCCCAATGTGTTTATCCTTTCCCGGTCTTTAATTTTCCAAATCCATGTCATGAGTATGTTCAGCCAAGAAAAGAACAATGGGAAATAAAAATTTACAACATGTTTTATATTTAATAACTCATCTGTCATGACATTTATCTGCATAAAATTTTGGAGAACTCACAAGTGGCTCAGCCAGTACCCGTCCCCTCCAATGAACTATGTTTCTGGCTCTACCTGGTGTAGAAGGATAGCATGAGAGACACCGACATTCATAGACTCAAATCTTCTAATATTTTCTTGAGTTTATTCTGTGGAACAGTGAAAAGTGGCCTTACCAAGAAGTGGTGGTGATTCATAGGAACATGCTTTATGACCATCTGGTAGTAAGAATAGGCGATGAATGGCTAGCCGGCTCCCAGTGCAGGGCAGGCAGCTTGCCAATGCTTTCCAGACAATAGCTTTTGAGTCTGAAACAATTTATGAAGTACAGATGGATTTTGTGACTCATTGAAAAAGCTCAAATAGACACAGCTACTAAGTGGTAGAGCTAGAATTTCCCATCTCCAAAGCCTGGTTCTTTCTGTTATATTTTGCTTTCCCCTCCCCAACGTTTTATATTTATAACATTAGAAGACAAAGAGGAAGGAACTGATATTTGGGTTCTAAATTGGGTAGCCAATACATCATCTCAAGTTCATATACACAAACTAGCTTCATGTTCCCAATTTTATATTATTCCTCTACCTTTAATGCAGGGAACTCTGGTGGTACAGTCTGTAGGGAGCTGTGCTGCCAACCAAAAGGTGGTGCCTTTCTAGTGGTCCAAATTCACCAGCAGCTCATAGGGGAAGCAGGGGCGATCTCCTCCCATGCACCTTCCAGCCTCTGAAAAACACCTGAAGCCTCAGCTACGAGTCAGTCATTGTACTGTTAACCTATAAAAGTGTAATGTATTTCTAGCTGCTACAAACAGTTGTTTTTTTTTTTAAAGTCATCATTCGCAAGTCCATTTTGTATGTGAAGTCATTTCAGTAGACTAAAAGACTCAGGACAATTCAAGTTAAGCTAGAGACTATGGTAGATTGTGCTTGTCGTATATCCTGGAGTATTTTGCATCTGGGAGAAGTTAATTGAGGACATTGTACAGCCCAAGTTTCAGACTGTAAAAGATTAAAGATTTTAAAAGATTAGGATGTAGTTAATTTCCTAGCCTCCTGTTCCCTGCAAAAGTCAATGCATTTGAATGTTTTTGAGTCGTGTCAAGTATCCTAACAGATAACAAGTATCTTGAGGGCAGAGACTGAAGGCTTTCTTCAGTGCAGCATTCCGAGTATAATTGATCCTTGAACAACAAAAGGGTTCGTGTCCTCCCAGGTTGTCAAAATACTTCATATCCTTTAGCTGACCCTTGAACAACACGGGATGGAGGTGCACAGGACCTGCATGTATTTCTTTTTCCTATTGTTATTGCAGTGCTTAGAGTATCTGCTTCCAATTCATATAATGTGAATCATCTCCATGGGAGCAGTTCAACTCTGGTGCATAATTTTCTGTAAAGACCACTGTTCATACAGGGAGGACTAGAGTTACATAACATCCTACTAGAGTACACAGCAATAACAAGCAAGGATGACCTACTTGTGCTGACAAACTAATCTATAATGAAGTTTCACATTTCCCCTCACCATACAAAAAATTGCACTTGTATGTATGGCTATAAGGCTGCATCACATTCCAAATACCACAACATTTTCCTGCATCCTCCAACCTCTTTAAATTTGCTATCCCTGTCAAGAGATGGAGTATCCAGTATTTTTTTACTGTTTTTTTTAATGCATCTATGGACTTCCTAGAGCTTAATTATGAATCTGAGGTTAACAGTGCCATGCTTTTAACCATACCAATCCAGGTGTGATTATTCACTGTTGATTAGAACAGAAGCATAAGAAAGGGCTTAAGTTGTTGTAATCAGGTTGTGAAACCGTGGTGTAAAATGCCACTGAGTCAGAACCAACTCCTGATTGACCCCCCAGCAGGATTTCAGAGGCTTTAAATCACATGGAAGGATATCGTTTAGCTTTCCCCCACTGAACCCATTGTAAGCATGTAAGAGTTGTGGAAATACGATATGTGCTTAGGAAAAAGGTCACTGTGTGTCATTGGGAGGTTTTAGCATTCTCCACTTTCTACAAGTTGTTATTGTTATGTGCCGGTCAAGTCACCTGTGACTCAAAGCGACTCTACAGCATCTCTGAAACCTACCCTGTCCTCAGCTAGCCTCACTGACTCTGTGATACCTGCCCCCATTCTCCCAGTTACTGTATCAATCAATCAATCTCATTTGGGATCTTCTTCTCTTGTGCTGTCCTTCTAACCTTTCAAACATGATGTCCTTCTTCAAGGACTGGTCTCTCCTGGACAAATATCCAAAGTTTGAGACAGACCTTCAAAATCCTAGCCTCCAAGAAGACACTTGGTTTCACCCTCTCCAAGACAGATTTGTTTTCTTGGAGGTCCTTGTTCAAGACTCTTGTTCAGCATCACAACTCTAGTGCATAAATTCTTCTTCTGTCATCTTTAGTCATTGTCTAGCTCTCTGATGCATAGCAAGTAATTTCGAAGACCATGGGCTAGATCTGGGGCACCTTAATCTCCAGACTGATATTGCTGCTTCTCAGTACTCTGGAGAGGTCTCTGACAGCAGATTTTCCAAGTGCAATTTGTCTTTTGATTTCCTGACTGCTGGTGCCAGGAGTGTTGATTGTGGAACCAATCAAGCTGTAACTGTTAACAACCTCAATCTATTTTCCACCTATCATAGTGCTGCACATTGGCTCAGTGGCCAGAATCATTTATCTTTTTGATGTTGAGCTTCAACCTATACTGAATACTTTAGTCCTTAACCTTCTGCAGAAAGTGCTTCAGGTTCTCCTCAGATTCAGTAAGCAAGGCTGTGTCATTCGCATAGCGTTGATTGTTGATGAGTCTTCCTTCAATATTAATGCCACATTCTTCCTCCTGAAGTCCAGCCTCCTGAATGAGAAAGTTACAAAGCTAGAGTTGAAAAGCTATGAAACTCTGAGCTCTGTCTCTTTGAAGGCTGTATTTCTTGTACAGAGAGTATAAATCATATAGCCTGTGACTTGAATAGAGAGAAACTGAGGAAATTTTTCGCTGTTAAGCCCTTCCTCAAAAGAATGTGAAGCAAGGTTATCTGGAGAAGCTAGGTGATCTTCGTGGCTCCTTCTATTCCTTTGCAGGGTAAAGCAAGAAAAATAAAGATGTCGATAGAAGAGTTTCACCCTAAGTAACAACCACTTTATAACAGTGGTCCCAGAGAGAAGAGCACCCTCTGGAGATCCATAGCAGGTGTCTGAAACTAATGGTGGCTGGTATATTTGTGCTAGGCTTGTTTAGAGGGGTGGCCATATTTGGAATTAGCTTCATCTTAAGGGCGTGTACTGATTTTAGAAGAGCATAGACCCCATATGGCTCGACAATGGAAGACAGCTAAGTAAACAACTGAATCATTAATTATCCAGGCTCTGAATGCTTTGGGACAGGTAGACCTGCAAGGTCTGTACCGGCATCTGTATTGTCTCATGAATTAATAAAAGGAAGCTGCAGTCTACAGCTTCACACCTTGGAAGTTGTTCCTCAGTCTAGGACTTCTATAAACCTGTTCTCTCTTCTTAATAGATTATTATACTCCTTGATCCAAACTGAGAGCATAATCATCTTGCTGTCAGACTATGTGCTACACGGACTTGGGGTACACCTTACAATAAGGTAATTGTCAGATTTCTAACCAGAAAAGGAGTAGCAATCCCTGAGCTTCCAATCAGTGGTTCTCAGTTGTACCAGTGAATTTTGTAAATATGACAGGATTCCTTGTCAGGACTGGCTCTCCTTGATAAAAACTAAGGGACTTGTAGCCTGACCGATTTATAACTGGTAGAATTAATTAATGGACATCACAAGTACTCACAAGCTGAAAAGAAAACCTGGCTTAAATTAGGTTTATAATATTCACCCCTACTTTTTTAAAAAAAAATAACTCTGAATACTGACTCTTCGGTTTAACAGTTTTGTGATTTTTTTTAACAAGTCATTTCATGTTATCTGAACCAAACTGAGTCCATTCATTTCTTTATCCACCGAGTGTTTGCTGAGAATTTACCATCTATTATGACGACATCAGGTGTTAAAGAAATGCATAATAGCATCCACTTCACAGAACAATTAAGTGAGATAAGTTTTAGCAGAGAAGGAGAGTTAATAAGGTTCTATTGCATGTGATGTAGAAACATGTCATAATACAGGATGGAGATGAGAAAAACCTTATAATTTGTGTTTAACCCTTGCGTATTATTTCTATTATAATTATCCTTTTTCTCAGCAACACTCTATGAATATTAATAAGAATAATTATAAAAGTCCAGGTAAAATTATGTATAGTGTAACTATCCATAGGCAGATATTGTGCTTTAGCTTGTAATTGAGTTAATGATAGACCATATTGAGATAAACCAACAAGCCAGTTTTGACTCAGGATTACCTCCTAATAGTAAAAGTAGAACTAGTTTTTGGGAAGTCAGTCCTCAGAACTTTGTCTGAGATGACTTGGGATGAACTTCAACTGCCAGCTTTTGGTAAGTGGGAGAATTAGCCAAGACAGACACTATATAGGAATTCCAAGCTCAGATAGAACTTTCTTATATAGAAGGAAGGCCTCCCTTTAAGGAGCTTGCTCAGAAGTGCTGTAACCTCAAGATATGGAACAATCTAGAGTGATAGCACACACACACACACACACACACACACACACACACACACACTCTGTGCTTATCATGCTACTCAGGAACCCCTTCTAGGTCTCATCTCTCCAATTGAAGTTTAATTTGCAAACTTCGGAGTCTGAAGAGAGCTGCTGGGTTACCTGAAGAAATTATTCATTTCTGTACTTTCTTTACTCTGAAAACTGAGAACGGAACTGGAGTGGAATCAATAGGAGACTAATGTGGAAGTGCCCTAGGCCAGTGCTTCCAGGGCACCAGTGAGGTGTCGTTTACTAACCAGCATTCTGGGGACCCCACGTTCGGAAAAGATATTTAGCATAACTGTATTATCCTCTGCTTCCTCAAGAATCAGGTATTGTAGCATTGCTAGAAACAGAGAAATGTCAGAGAACTTGATTTTAAAATAAATTTCTAGCATACTCCAATGAGCCTATAGGCAGAGACAATATTCTTGAAGTCAAAGCTTTGTATTCCTTTTTGAGCACCAGTCAATCTTCAGCACAGGATTTGTCACTCAGTTCTCTGTCTCACCTGGCCTGGCTGGGTGCCCTGTGAACACGCAGAGCCTCAGATCTTTGCCTTCTTTTCTTCAATGGACTTGGCTTCGTGTGAAGATAAAGGAGGAGCTTCCAGATTCTGTGACTCTTCTCATCATTCTTTTTGTCTTTGAAAAATTGCTTAAAAGCAAGATACTATATTAAATGTAAAGTGCAGGAAAATTTGTGACCAGATTCTACAGAGATTTTTTCTTTTCTTTTTAAAGAATTTATGAAATTCTGTAAAAGACCTTTGGGTGAACATATGTAAGGAACATGAGTTACAGTAACTTTTAACTTCATAAAGCATTACAATGTAATGAAGTTGGCTCTATCCCAACATGTTTTGTATGAGCTAGATAAAGTCATTTTTACTCATTAAAGAAATATAACAAAAAATAAGTCAAGAAATAATAAAATATCTGAAAAGAACTGTTTCTAAAATTCAGCATTATCTTTACAACTAGTGTCCACATATACTAAGAGGTGGCAAGAGAAGAGATACAATTAAGGAGGAATTGGTAGCTAATTAGATATTAACTAGGCTCCTGGATGGCCTAAAACATTTGCTTAACTTCTAATTAAATATTGGTGGTTTGAACTAATCCAGCAACTCTGTAGAAGAAAGAACTGATGTTCTGCTTCTGTAAAGATTAAAAAACCCAAAACCTGAACGCATCACCATTGACCTGGAACTGACCCGTAGCTGTGAGGTTATCAGCTTTCCCAGTTGTTGATCACTGGATGGGAGATTGTCCTTCTTTTTCCTACAGAGTGACTAGTGGACTCAAACTGCTAGAGAGATGACACCTTTGAATTAACAGGATGACTCCCTGTGCCACCAGAGCTTCCTAGGGAGTGGTTCTGTTCAAAGATTGTGGAGAATCTAAGATTGTCAGAATCAACTAAATGGCTATGAATTTAGCATTTTGAGTTTAAACGCCAATTATTTAACTGATGAGGATTATAACATCAGTCAACTACAGAGACTTAAATACTCCTTTAAAAAAGCCCCAAACAAAAAAAAGAAAAAAAAAAGCCCCAAACAAAACAAGACAGAAACAAAAGAGTATCAGTAAATCTTAGTTAGGAGCTATTATTCTAATACCAAGCACAATAATAGGGTTTTTTTTTCTTTTGAAGACCTTGTCAGCCATTTTGAAACCAGTTTTTAAAGTCAGAAAAATAGAAATGTGTTCTTGAAAATGAGGATTCACCTCTTGTAGTTGCAATGGGCAAGATAAGCTCCAAAAGTGGTCTCTTAGTCTCTGTAGTGTGATTCACACATTTTTTGTAAAATTCTCTATGCCTGGTAAACGTATCCTTTGTATGCACTCCAATACCTCCTAGGCTTTCTCCAGTCGTAAACTGTTACACTAGATTTCTATTTATTCAGCCATGGTGGCACAACAGTTAAAGCACCCTGCCACTTACTAAAAATATGGCAGTTCAAATTTAGCAGCTCTTCTGCAGGAGAATGTATGTGGCAATCTGCCTTAGAAAGATTACAGTTTTAGAAAACCTCTCACAGAATTCTGCTCTTTCCTATAGGTTTGCTATGAATTGGAATCAACTCAAAAGCACAAAATTATATTGGTGACTTATTGTATTGCATGTTTTGTTATTCCAGAATGTAAAACTTTTAGGATGGAAACAATGTCCTTCACTGATACATCTGATACTTTGCATAGTACAATGCTCAATAAATGCTTGTGGCAAACTGATGAATTAATGTTTGTAGCATCCTAATCACCTCCTTATGAGCGCCCTTTAATTTACACTGTGATGGGGTGGAAATGTAGCAGAAATCATGTTGCTGTTGTTGTTACGTGCAATCGAGTTGTTTGAAACTCATAGCGACCCTATGTACAACAGCCCTAAACCCTGCTCTATCCTGTGTCAATCGCACTGCCTCTGACACACCCATCCCAATTACCCCAGTCACTGAATCAATCCACCTCATAGAGGGTCTTCCTCTCCTGTGCTGTCCCTCTACCCAACATGATGTTCCTCTCCAAAGACCTGTCTCTCCTTGAAACATGTCCAAAGTATGTCAGATGAAGCCCCAGAATATTTGCCTCCAAGGAGTAACCTGGTTTAACCCTCTCTAGGATGTGAACAATTAAATACAAATATTCATGGAAAGAAATTTATGTTGTTTCATTTACAGTGTTTTAGTTTTATTTACATAAAAACATATTATTTTGGGGAAAATACACTTTAGTCAAATGAAAGGTATTGCTACTTCACTCCATTATTCTCCTACACTTTCTGAAGGGTCCCTTAAAGATCCAGATTGAAATGTTTCATTTGCCCTTTGGATTGATATGTAGCACCAAGTGGTGAAAAGGGGAGATTGCGTGTATAAACTGAAGACTCACATGCACAGTCATGCAGCACAAGAAGTCTGTTTTTGGTTTTGTTTGGTTTTTCTTTCTTTCTTTTCAGGACTATTTTGAGGAAAGGCACAGAGACTACCTCCAAATATACTATTAGTATCAAATATTTAATTAAAGTAATTGTGCCAGCCAGTCTTTAATGATGACCTTGTAGTCTTCTTCTACGTCCGTTCACCTGGTCATATATACATAGGCAATAGAATGACGTAGAAATGACCCTGCTTGACTTTGATACTAGATCATGAGAAGCCAGGAAGTTTTGTCTTGAGGTTCAGACTTGCCTTTCCAGAGTTGCCGTGAAAGAAGTTTAGCTACCTAAAGACTCCCACACTGTAAGGAGATCTAAGCCAGTCACACTGAAAAGCCAAATGGAGAAAGAGTGACAAGTCACCTACTCTCATGTGCCAGACACATGAGCATTGAAGAACTACCTTAGCTAACCTCAGCGAGCAGATGTCAAGTGAAAAAGGACTGACACAGTGTACAGGCTGAGACAAGTAATCTATTCAGGTGGATGCCAGACCACATGCAATGAGATCGGCCTTCACCACTATCCTCTGTCCAAATTCTTGGCTTACAAAACTGACAGCGTAAGAAACGGTTACATTTTATGTCACCAAAATTTGGAGAAATGCCTTACATAATCATAATTACATGCTTAAATGTTTATTTGTCAACACATCTGTAGTTTTGTCAAAATGTATATTCAAAGAGCACTTAAGATGATTTTTTGACTTGTTAGTTGACACAGAAAAATCACCTGATCCTTTCTTTCTCTATTTTGTCATCTGTAAAATGGGATAATATGTAGTATCTACTTTATAGGTGGAAATTCTAAGTGGTGGTAACAGCTAATGTGCCCGGCTGTTAACGGAAAAGTTAAGTCCACCTTGATGCACTTCTAAAGAAAGCACTCACAATCTACTTCAAAAATGTAGATGTTGAAAAGCCTGTTGAGCACAGGTCAACTCAAGAAGTTATTATGAGCTGTCATCTCAATGGTAAAGAATTGGGCTTAACATATGGAGCACTTATAAAGCTAAAATAAAATGCAGAGTGTGAAATACTTAGTGAACTCTGAGAAGCTATATCTAATTTTGAGTAAAAGTGGTGATAGAGGGTGCTGAAGTAGTTTTATGTTCAAGGATGATGGTGATGATGGTAGTGTACGGATTTACCAGGTGGCAAGTTATACTGTCAATAAATATGAGAGAAAATCACACATCTAGAAGAACACTCTCAGGGCTCAGACTTGAGGTACAGAAACATAAGAAATTCCTTGACCTCAAAATCCTAATAATATCTTCAGAAAAATAGTATTCATATATGTGATATATTATCATATATATTTTCCAAGAATGAAAATAAAAATTATTCCCTACAGTGTATATTCTATTTTGCTATAGGAAATCAGAGATAAAGAAATATAGGTAGATTTATAAAGGGGGCTGAGGTTTTCCTAGAAAACAAAATGAGCAGGTTGTGAATGTGCACAGGGAAGAGGGAAGCTTTCAGATAGAAAGGCTGGACAAATATACTTCAAAGTACTGTTCAATTTAAACTAGTAATCTTCCCAGGAGACAATCTACAGATGGGCCTGACAGTTGACCTCTGTGAGGACAAAGCCATTGCAAACTGCAGTCCTACTGGACACAAACAGAGTCACCATGAATTAGAGGTGCTGCTGTTGTTAGGTGCCATCAAGTTGAATAAAACTCATAGCGACCCTATGAACAACAGATCTGTACCCTGTCCCATGCTGGACCATTATCACAGTCTCTGGCACAATCAAGGCCATTTCTGAAGCTGAAGTGTCAATCCATCTGGTAGAGAGTCTTTCTCTTTTTCATTGATACTCCATCTTCCAAGCTTGCTATTCTCCAAGGAATACCTTCTTCTATAAACAAGCCCATTGCATGTGAAACACAGCTTCATCATCTTGCTTCTAAGGAGCCTACTTGCTCCACTTTCTCTAAAACATGTTTGTTCTTTTGGCAATCTATGAAACATCCAGCACTCTTCTCTGACACCACAGCGCAAAGGCATGAGTTCTTCTTCTCCTATCCTTATTCATTGTCCAGCTCTCAGATGCATAGCAAGTGATTAAAAAGATTATGGCCTAAACCAGACGTCCTTAGTCTTCAAACCAACTTCATTGTGCTCAGTAATTTGGAGAGGTTCCTGACTGCAGATATTGCCTGTGCCAAGGGTGTTGCTTGTGAATCCAGGTAAGATGATGTTGTTGACAATATCAATCTTTTTTCCCTCTATCATCATGTTGCCTATTGTTCCAGAGGTGAGAATTTTTGTTTCTTTGAATTAGGGATATAATACATATTGAAGGCTGTAGTCTGACCTTTTAGAGCAAGGTCTGCACAGTTGACTAGGTGAGACAGAGGTGAATTGAAGACAATTGACAACAACTAAGGCAGGTTTAGCATACTCTCCACTTGAATTAGGCTCTACCTGGGTTAGGCTTAGCCAGAAAGATTCAGGGCTTTCTCTCTTTACTCAAGAAGAACCTTGGACTCCATCTATGCTAACATTCTCTGTCTCTATATTCCATCTGACTCTTCTTGCATTTCTTTGTCCTTAATCATTACCGAAAAGAATTTGGCCTTAGATCTATTTCCAAGGAAGAATTGGCAGTAATTATAATCAGCACTACTGTGGGCTTGATTGTCTATCACTACCATAACTATTGTTGTTGTTGTTGTTATATGCAATCCAGTCAACTGCTACTCATAGCAACTCCATGTACAATAGATGTGAATCCTGCCCTATCCTGCGCCAATTTCACTGCCTCACACACCTACTGCCATTACCCCAGTCATTGGGTCAATCTGTCTTATCAAGGGTCTCCTTCTCTTGCACTGACCCTCCACTCTTACAAGCATGATTTCTTTCTCTAAGGGCTGATCCCTTCTCGCAAAATGCCCAACGTATGTGATAAAGAGCTTCAAATTCCTTTCCTCCTAAGAGCCACTTGATTTCACCCTCTCTGGGACAGAGCTGTTTGTTCTCTTGGCAGTCAGTGGTATGTTCAATACTCTTCTTTTGCACCTCAACTTAAAGGCATCAATTCTTCTTCTGTCACCTTTAGTCTTTGTCCACATCATTAATAAATAGCAATTACAAAAATAACATGTCCTGAATCAGGCTCACCTTAGTATCTAGACTGACATCATTGCTCTTTAGCACTTAGTAAAGGTCCCTGACAGAGGTTTTCCCAAGGCAATTTGTCTTTTGATTTCCTGACTGCTAGTGCCAAGAGTGTAGATTGTGGATCCTGCCAAGATGAAATTGTTAAAAATCTCAATCCCAACCTCTTATCCATCTATCATGGTGCTGCCAATTGGCCCAATGGTAAGCCTCATACTTTTCTAGATGTTGAGCTTTAATCTATAGTGAAGACTACAATCTTTGACCTTCTCCAGAAAATTCTTCAGGCCCTCTTCTGTTTCAGGGAGGAAGTTTGTTTCATCTGTGTAGCATAGGTTGGTATTATATTTATTTATTCATTCACTCATTTAAATATTCTTCTACTAGTTTCTTTACAAAATTAAAATACATTGTTTTAAAGAACAAATTCTTTTCACTTTCCTCACCCTGCCCCCATCAAATTGTACAACCCCATGATTAATCCTCCCCTCCCCCTGCACATCCTCATTCCTCTGCTTCCATCCTCACTAATCCCTCTTGGATCTTTATATTCATTATACAATAATGGTTTAATACAATATTTATCCTTATGAGACTGAGTTAGTTCCCTCAGCATAATTATTTCCATTCCCTCCCAAGTTACGTAATAATTTAAAAAATCATTGCTCCTGCATGCTGTATAGAATTCCATTGTGTGAATGTACCATAATTTCTCAATCCATTCATTTGTGGTTGGACATTTGGGCTGTTTCCATGTTCTTGTGATGGTGAATAACACTGCTATAAACATTGGTGTACAAATCTCAGTTTGTGCCTCAATTCTCATTTTCTTGGAGTATATTTCAAGTAGTGGAATAGCTGGGTCAGGTTTTTGAGGAAACACCAAAACTGCCTTCCAGGATGGTTTTACAATTTCACAATCCCAGCAACAATGTGTAAGAGTACCTTTCTCACCAGATCCTCTTACACTGATTCATTTACAAAGTTTGAATACATGGTTTTTCACACAAAAACCTTCATTTTTCCGTTACTCTTCTCCCATTGAATTGAGCGTCCCTATGATTAATGCCAGGAAGTATGAAAAGAAGATGGAAAGAATATACTGAGTCACTGTATCGAAAGGAATTGGAAGACACAGAAGAATTTCATGAAACAACATATGAGCAAGAGTCTATGGTGATGAAAAAAGAAGTTCAGGCTACTTTGAAGGAAATGGAAAAAAATAAGGCTCCAGGAATAGATGGTATGCCAATTGACATACTTCAGCTAACAGATGCTGTCCTGGATGTGCTCACCAAGTTGTGCCAAGAAATCTGGAGAACAACCACT
>NW_006400027.1:2880678-2898945 GCF_000299155.1 Elephantulus edwardii
CACAGGACAGAGCAGAGTTTAGGGCTGTTGTACATAGGTTCACTCTGAGTCGCAAGCGACTCGACGGCACATAACAACAACAACAACAATATGATTAACGCGCAACACATCTGCATCCATCCTCACCCTTCTGCTTCCACCCCCCTATGCTCATTCTACGATAATGGTTTTATATAAAATTTGTCCTTATGGGATGGAATTAGTTCACTCAGTATAATGCTCTCTAGTCCCTACTAATTTAGTTAGTCATTTACAAAATCTTTGTTCCTGCATGCTTTGTAGTATTCCATTGTGTGAATATACCACAACTTCTCAATCCATTCCTTTGAGGTTGGACATTTGATCTGTTTCCATGTTATTGTGATGGTGAATGACACTGCTATGAACATTGGCGTACAAATATCAGTTTGTACCTTAATTCTCATTTTCTTGAGGTATACTCCAAGCAATGGAATACCTTAGTCATATGAAATTTCTTTGTTCAGCTTTTTGAGAAAACACCAAACTACCTCCTGAAATGGTTGTACCATTGTACAATTCCACGAACAATGTATAAGAGTTCCTATTGCACCACATCCTCTCCCACATTTATTACTTGCTATCCTGTTAAACTTTGCCACTGCTACAGTAGTGAGATTGTATCTCATTGTAGTTTTGATTTGCATGTCTCTTATGGTCAGTGATTTGGAGTATTTCTTCATGTGTCTGTTGATCATTCAAATATCTTCCTCTGTGAAAATTCTTTCCACGTCTTTTGACCATTTTGTAATTGTGCTATCAGTCTCTTTCTTGTGGAAGCACAGGAGTATTCTGTAAACTTTCATTATGAGACTCTTGTCTGAAATGGAAATACCAAATGTTTGTTCCCAGTCAGTAGGTATTCTTTTCACCCTGTTGGTAAGACTTTTTGATACACATAAGAATTGAATCTTTAGGAGGTCCAACTCATCAGTTTTATTCACTTTAGATTGTGCATTCCTGGCTGTATTTGGCAGTCTCTATAAACCATAGACTAAGGGTGACCCAATAAAGTGTGGAAACTATAGAAAAATATCATTAATTTCACATGCAAGCAAGATTTTACCGAAGATTATCCAAAAACGACTGGAACAGCACATAAGCAGAGAACTGCCAGAAGTCCAGTCTGGGTTTAGAAAGGGTCGTGGTACTAGGGATATTGTAGCTAGTGTTAGATGGATTTTAGCTGAAAGCAGGGAATACCAGTGGAATATATATCTGTGTTTCATTGACTGTGCAAAGGGGTTTGACTGTGTAGATCATAACAAACTGTGGTTGAACTCTGAGATGAATGGGAATCCCAGAACATTTGATCATGCTAATGTGAAACCTATACTTGCACCAGGAGGCAGTCTTCAGAACAGAGCAAGGAAACACTGCATGGTTCAAAATTGGGAAGGGTGTATGCCAGGGATGTGTGTATGCAGAACAGATTATCAGGGAGGCTGGGCTCTATGAGGAGAAATGTGCGATCAAGATTGGTGGAAGATCTATCAACAGTCTGCGATATGCAGATAACACAACCCTGCTTGCTGAAACTGAGGAGGACCTGAAGTGTTTGCTGATGAGGGTCAAGGACTGCAGCCTTCTGTATGGATTGAGACTCAATGTCAAGAAGATAAAGATTCTCACCACTGGGCCAATTGGCAGCATCAAGATGGATGGTGAAGAGATTGAGATTGTTCATAGCTTTAGTTTGCTTGGCTCCACAGTCAACACTCTTGGCATCAGTAGCCAAAAAATTAAAAGATTGCTATGGGAAAGTCTGCTGTTAGGGATCTCCCCAAAGTAGTGAAGAGCAACGGTATCTCTCTGGAGACTAAGGTGTGTCTGATACAGGCCATGGTCTTTGCAATCACTTGTTATGCATCAAAGAGTTGGACAATAACTAAGGAGGATAGGAGAATTGATGCCTTTGAGCTGTGGTGCTGGAGAAGAGTATTGAGGGTACAATGGATGGCTAGGAAAACAAACAGATTCATTCTGGAAAGGGTTAAACCAGGCGGCTCCTTGGAGGCAAGGATTCTGAGGCTCTGTCTAACATACTTTGGACATGTTGTAAGGAGGGACCAGTCCTTGAAGAGGGACATCATGCTTGGGAGGATGTTGGGAAAGCACAGGAGGGTAAGGCCCTCTATGAGGTGGATTGATTCAGTGATTGGGTTAATCAGGATGGGTGTATTGGAGACGGTGCAATTGGCACCGGACAGAGCAGAGCTTAGGGCTGTTGTACATAGGGTCACTATGAGTCGCAAGCGACTCGATGGCACATAATAAAAACAAAAACAAGCTCTTCTAAGCTTAATCTCAATGTATCTCTCATTTTGACTTTACTTTCAAGTCTCTGATCCAGCTTGAGTTGATTTTTTTGTGTATGGAGTGAGATGTGGATCCCGTTTCAGCTTTTTGCACGTGGCAGTCCCATTTTGCCAGCATTATTTGTTGAAGAGGTTGTCATTTCCTTATTTGATAAGTTTTATTTCATTGTCAAATATCAATTGACCGTAGAAAGCTGGGTCTGTTTCAGTGTTCTCAATTCTATTCTACTGGTTTATGTGCCTGTCATTGTAACAGTAATATGCTGTTTAGGTTACTACTGTTCTGTAGCACAGTTCCAGTCATTTTTGGATAAACTTCAGCAGACTTTTGCTTGCATATTATATCAATTATATTGTTTGATAATGTCCACACTCTGTCAATCACCTTTCTTTGGAATGGAAACAACTATAGATCTCTTCCAATCAGTTGGCCAGGTGGTTGTCCTCCAAATTTCTTGGCACAACTTGGTGAGCACATCCGGAGGCCATGGACTAGGAATATTATAGCTAATGTCAGATGGATATTGGCTGAAAGCAGAGAGTACCTGAGGAATGTCTATCTGTGTTTCATTGACTATGCAAAGGCATTTGACTGTGTGGATGACAAAAAACTGGATGACTCAGAAGAATGAGAATCCCAGAACAGTTGATTGTACTTACACAAAACCTGTACTTGGGCCAAGAGGCAGTTGTCAGAACAGAGCAAGGAAACACTGCATGTTTCAAAATTGGGAAGGGTGTGTGTAAAGGATGTGTTTTATCTCCATATCTTTCCAATCTATATGCAGAACAGATTTTCTGGGAGGCTGAGCTGTATGAGGAGAAGTGTGGCATCAGGATTGGACATAGACTTAACAATATGTGTTATGCAGATGACACAAGCCTGCTTGCTGAAACTGAGGAAGACCTGAAGCACTTGCTTACTAGCTTCAGAAGGTCAAGAACTGCAGCCTTCGATATGGATTAAAGCTCAACATCAAGAAGACAAAGATTCTCACTAATTGGAAGCATCATGATAGATGACGAAGAGATAGAGATTGCTCATAGCTTCAGTTTGCTCAGCTCCACAGTCAACACTCAGTACCAGCAGCCAGGAAATTAAAATACAAATTGCATTGGGAAAGTCTGCTGTCAAAGACCTCTCAAAAATACTGAAGAGCAACAATGTCAGTCTGGAGACTAAGGTGTGCCTGATATAGGCCATGGTCTTTGCAATCACTTTCTATGCATCAGAGAGCTGGACAATAACTAGGGATGATAGGAGAGTTGATGCCTTTGAGTGACAGTTTTCTGTTGACATATGACCACAACCATTTTTAAGTTATCGTCAGCATTTTACTTATGTGTAAAATTAATGATATTTTAAAATATTTTTCTGTTATTTCTACATACTTCTGCATCATCTTTCTTTGGGATGGAAACCAGTCTCTTCTACAAAGTTGGTCTTCTGAATTTCTTAGTATGAGATATGAGAAAATTATCACATCCAGCTCTGCATCTGTTTGGTGAAGTATATCAATGGGCATTCTTTCAATTCCTATAACCTTGGGGTCTTTTTGTGGTAGCCTTCAGTGCAGCTTAACTTCTTCCTTCAATACCACTGATGCCTGCTTATCAATCCTAATTTCTGAGATGGTTGAATATCAACTAATTTTTGGTACAGTGACTCTGTGTACCCATTCCATCTTCTTTGATTCTTCCTATTTTGTTGAATATTTTGTCCACAGAGTTCATCACTATTGAAATTTGAGGTTACAATTTTTCCTTCAGTTATTTCAGCTTCAGAAATGCAGAAAATATTCCTGAGTTTTGATATCCTAACTCCAGGGTTTTTTTTCATATTTAGGATAGTACTTTCCTTTGTCTTTTCAAGCCACTCTTGAAATCACTTGTTCAGCTATCTTATTGCATTGCTTCCTTCCACTTTTGCTTCTTTATGTTCTAAAGCAAATTACAGAGTCAGTTTCAGTACATGATTTGGTCTTTTCCTTCTTCCCTATCTTTCTAATAGCACTTTGCTTTCATTTTGATGTAGGGACTGAAAAAGTATCAAGGCTTTTGATGGCCTTGATAACATCTCAAAAGTCCTCTGTTCTAGGCTCATTAGTACTGACTGTCTCATATCTGTTCTTATGATGATCTCTAAATTTAGGTGAAATATACTCAAATTTGTATGTTGCCTCTTCTGAATTTGTGTTCATTTTCTTCAGCTTCAACTTGAGTTTGCATATGAGTGAATTAGGTTCTGTAACCTGATGATTCATTATTCGAAGTTAAAACAACAACAACAACAAAACGACAACACCATGGCTTGGATCAGCCACACTAACTTTTAAACCAACATTCCTATTCTTTAGTGCTTTAAAGAGTAGCAGATGTGCCCAATACAAAAACATCATTAGATTTTTGGTCTACTCAGAACCAACTCAGAGCTGATCCTCCAGAAACTTTTTAGAGGTTACAAATGACATAGGAGGAGATTGCCCATCTTTCTCCTGTGGAGCAGCAGGTAGATTTGAATCACCTTCCTTTGGCCAAAGACAGCAGAAGGATCCAGGCCTTTGGATTGTGTTGCTGCAGAAAAGTACTGAATATCCCATGGACTTCCAAAGGAACACACAAGTCTATTTTAGAGAGTGTCCTTTAGAGGCAAGGATGGTCAAATTTTATCTTACACGATTTGAGCATGTTGTCAGGAGTGATCCGTGAAAATAAGTGTTATGCTTGTAAAAATGGAGGGAGAGAATGAGAGGAAGGTTCTCAGTGTTACAGTTATGGACTGACATAATGACTATAACAATAGGCTTAAGCATATCAGAGATCATGAAAATGGAACAGGATAGAAAAAGTTTCAGGTATATTCTTCATTAATAGCATCTAGCAACTGTGTGTATCTCCAAGTAATACTGTATAAAACCAAATAATGTAGACACACACACATACACACAACCAAGCACCTAAAACATACATATATTCAACTTAAAAGAAAGAATTTTACTTTTCAAAGAGAGGAGTGAACTGGAGGAGGGGGCTGGGCAGGGAGAAAAGTGCAAGAATGAATGAATGGAAATCTAAAATAGCTGTAAATGTGCATTAAAATTATTAAAATGAAATTTTAAAAACATACTTTCTGATTTATAGGATTTCTGTAAACAAACTATGATTTGGATAATAGGGCTGCTAAAGAGTATATCTTGTCCACTCTAGACTTTAACATTCACCAAGCCTTGGTCAAAGTGCAAAGAGAGGCTGTTGTGGTTCACCTACCACCGCTCCTCACCCCTAGATCAAAACAGTAAAACAAGAGTCTTCACATACATCTGTGTTGTTGTTGTTATGTGCTATAGAGTCACTTGGAACTCATAGTGATCCTATGTACAACAGCCCTAAACTCTGCTCTATCCTGTGCCAACCGCACTGTCTCTGATACACCCATCCAGATTACCCCAGCCACTGAATCAATCCACCCCATAGAAGGCCTTCCCCTCCTGCGCTATGCCTCCACCCTACCAAGCATGATGTCCCTCTCAAAGGACCGGTCCCTCCTTACAACATGTCCAAAGTATGTTAGACAGAGCCTCAGAATCCTTGCCTCCAAGGAACAGCATAGTTTAGCCCTTTCCAGGATGAATCTGTTTATTTTCCTGGCAGTCCATGGTACCCTCAATACTCTTCTTCAGCACCAAAGTTCAAAGACATCAATTCTCCTTCTATCCTCCTTAGCCATTATCTGACTCTCTGATGCATAACAAGTGACAGCAAAGACCATGACCTGTATCAGACACACCTTAGTCTCCAGAGTGACACCATTGCTCTTCACTACTTTGGAGAGGTCCCTAACAGCAGACTTTCCCATCGCAATACATCTTTTAATTTTTTGGCTATTGATGCCAAGAGTGTTGACTGTGGATCCAAGCAAACTAAAGCTATGAACAATCTCAATCTCTTCACCATCCATCCTGATTCTGCCAATGGGTACAGTGGTGAGAATCTTTGTCTTCTGGATATTGAGCCTCAATCCATACAGACGGCTGCAGTCCTTGACCTTCATCAGCAAGCTCTTCAGGTCCTCCTCAGTTTCAGCAAGCAAGGTTGTGTCATCTGCATATCGCAAATTGTTGATAAATCTTCCACTAATCTTGACCCCACATTTCTCCTCATAGAGCCCAGCCACCTGGATAATCTGTTCTGTAAACAGGTTGAAAATGTATGGAGACAGGACGCATCCCTGATATACACCGTTCCCAGTTTTGAACCATGCAGTGTTCCCTTGATCTGTCCTGACAACTGCCTCTTGGTTCAAGTATAAGTTTCACATTAGCATGATCAAGTGTTCTGGAATTCCCATTCTTCTCAGAGTCAGCCACAGTTTGTTATGATCCACACAGTCAAACCCCTTTGCATAGTCAATGAAACACAGATAGACATTCCTCTGGTATTCTCTGCTTTCAGCTAAGATCCATCTAACACTAGCAACAATATCCCTAGTACCACGACCCCTTCTAAACCCAGCCTGGACTTCTGGCAGTTTTCTCCTGATGTGCTGTTCCAATTGTTTTTGGATAAGCTTTAGTAGAATCTTGCTTGCATGTGAAATTAATGATACTGTTCTATATTTTTCACACTCAGGTCACCGTTCTTTGGAATGGGAGCAAATATAGATCTCTTCCAGTGAGTTGGCCAAGTAGTTGTTCTCCAGATCTCTTGTCACAACTTGGTGAATACTGCTATCATTCAGATATATGCACCAACAAACAGAGCCAAGGAAGAAGAAATAGAAGTTTTTTACCAACTTTTACAGTCAGAGTTCAATCGAACATGCAATCAAGATGTATTGACAATAATGGGTGACTGGAATTTAAAAGTTGGGAACAGAGAAGAAGATTCAGTAGTTGGAAAACATGGACTCGGTGAAAGAAATGGAGCTGGAGAGAGAATGATTGAGTTTTGCACAATCAATGACTTATTTATTGCAAATACGATTTTTTTAAGAGACATAAACCCAGGTTATATACATGGATTTCAAATTGATTACATCTGTGGATAGAACCGCTGGAGAAGCTCAATATCAGCTGTGAAAACTAGGCCAGTGGCTGATTGTGGAGCAGACTACCAACTACCCATATGCAAATTCAAGCTGAAGCTGAGGAAAATTAAACCAAATCCACGGGAACCAAAATATGACTTGGAGTCCTTCCCACCTGAATTTCAGAATCATCTCAGGAACAGGTTTGAGGCCTTGAACACTAATAAAAAAGACCAGATGAGTTGTGGGAGGATATCAAGAGTGTCATCCAGGAAGAGTGCAAACGGTCATTGCAAAGACAGAAGACGAAGTGAAGACCAAAATGGATGTCAGAAAAGACTCTGGAAATTGCACTGGAGCTCAGAGAAGCGAAAGCAAAAGGAAGAATTCAAGATTCTAAAGAGTTGAATAGAAGATTTCAAAAGGCAGCACAGGATGAGAAAGTAAAATATTACAATGAAATGTGCAAGGAGTTGGAGTCAGAAAATCAAAAGGGCCGAACTCAATCAGCATTTCTTAAGCTCAAGGAACTGAAGAACAAATTCAAACCTCGAGTTGCTGTAATCAAAGATGCTTTCGGCAGAATATTAAATGATCCAGGAAGTATTAAAAGAAGATGGAAAGAATATACCTAATCACTGTATCGAAAGGAATTGGCAGACACAGAAGAATTTCATGTAACTACATATGAGCAAGAGCTAATGGTGATGAAAGAAGAAGTTCAGGCTGCTTTGAAGGAAATAGCAAAAAATAATGCCCCAGGAATAGATGGTATACCAATTGACGTATTTCAGCTAACATATGCTGCCCTGGACGTGCTCACATATACCTACACAGACAAATTATCTCCACTTGATCCCAAAGAGTCAGGGCTTAGGCCCTCCTCTGTCCCAAGTATACCATATAGTAGTATTATTTATCCTTAAATAGGTGAAAAAGGGGGGCTTACAAAGACTGGAAGCAAGCTCTGAGCCTATTGGGTAGAGAGGTTAGAGAACGTCAGTACTTGGAGCATCTTTAGATTCCAGACTCCAAAAGAGAAACTCCAGGGCAGTACATTACCTGAACCTCTGGTGCAGTTAAAGGGAACATGTGATAATAGAAGGATAACTAGTAAAACACGGACAGGAACTCAAAGGAGGGTGGTGGTGGTTGGGTAAGTATAGGGAGAGGGGAACCACAGGGTTGCAGTGGGTAGAGGGAGGTGGGGAAGCAAAATGGGGACAATCTGAGTGAATAGGCAGGGTAATGATTGGCAAGGTCCAATGGTGATTAATTTTATGAAACATAATGCATGATAATGACTGTATGAAACACAATGTGAATGAAAATTAACGTAAAACATAATGTATATAAACTTGCTAAGCAAATCAATGAAAAAAAACCCCAAAATAAATCAACAATCAAAAAAACTACCTTCACTTCTGTTACCATCTGTGAGTGCAGAGGTTACCAAAATCACTGTTAGTATTTTTAATTCACTGGAAGAGTCACAGAAGTCATTGAAAGATTTCTAATTGTTGTTTTTGTTAGGAGCTGTCAAGTGGAGTATGACTCATAGTAACCCTAGGAACAAAAGATCCAATACTGACAGTTGTGCCACTTGTGTGTCAAATGCCATAAGGGTTACCAGTGGTGGACAGGTTCTGGTGGAGCTATCTGATTAAGAGAGACTAGGAATGGTCATCTATTTCTTAAATAACAGGCCTTTGAAAACCCTATGAACACTAGAGGAATGAACATAGTTATAGTAATGTAGTGGTAGAGCCCAGATTGGAAGTCATTTGAAATGAGGAAAAACAATAACAAACATTGTTTAATAATCGGAACATGATATGGACACAACTTGACTATATACATGGTTTCTAATCACCATTATGGCTTAATTATAAGGGGGGAAAACCACAAATTAAAATTAGCTAAAAAAAGAGACACATAAGGAAGAGAATATCCAAGTTTTATAAACAATGGATATCTGCCCTCACCCACGCCACTAAGGAGTTCCGAAATTATCAAACAACATCACTAATATCACACACAAGCAAAATCCTGCTGAAGGTTATTTAAAAACAACTGGAGTATTACAACAGGAGAAAATTGCTAGATGTGCATGCTGGATTTAGAAGAGGTCATGGCATTAGGGACATTATAGCCAATGTAAGATCTTACCTGAAAGCAGAAAGTATCAGAAGAATGTCTCTCTGTGTTTCATTGACTGTGCAAAGACATTGGACTGTGTGGATCACAAAAAATTGTGGTTAAACTTGAGAAAAATGGGAATGCAAGAACACTTTATTGTGCTCATATGAAATCTATACTTGGATCAGGAAGCAGGCAACAGAACAGAGCAAGAACCATTGTTGTTGTTGTTTTGTGCCATCGAGTCATCTGCAATCCATAGCAGCTCTATGTACAGCAGCTCTGAACCCTGCCCTATCTTGAGCCAGTCTCACCAATTACAACACACCAACCCTTATTGCCCTAGTCACTATATCAATCCATCTCATCCAGGGTCTTCCTCTTCTGCACTGTCCCTCCACTCTTCTGAGCATGATGTTCTTTTCCAAGGACCGACTTCTCCTGGTCATGCGCCCAAAGTATGTGAAACAGACCTTCAGAATACTAGCCTCTAAGGAAAAACTTGGTTTCACCATCTCCAAGACAGACCGATTTGTTTTGTTGGCAGTCCATGATATGTTCAAGGCTCTTCTGTAGCACCACAATTCGAAGGCAACTGATTCTTCTTCTGTAATTGTCCAGCTCTTCTGATCATAGCAAGTAATTTTGAAAACCACGGCCTGTATCAGGAACACCTTAAAAAACATTGCATGGTTAAAAATTAAGAAAGGACAAGGACTGCACCAGAGATGTTCCTTGTCACCATACCTTTTAAGCCTATATGAGAAATAGATCATTCAGGAGAGTTACCATTATGAGGAGGAATGTGGCATTAGGATTGGAGGAAGACTTATCAACAACCTATATTATGCAGATACACAACCTTGCTTGCTGAAACTAAGGAAGACGTGAGGCATTTGCCACAGAAGATCAAGGACTACAGTCTTCGTTCAATATGAATTGAAGTTCAATATCAAGATAAGAAAGACTCTCACCACTGAATCAACTGGTGTCACCATGATAAGTGGAGAAAAAGAGATTGAGATTGTTAACAATTTCATCTTGGTTGTATCCACAATCAACACCCTTGGCACTAGCAGTCAGGAAATCAAAAGACAAATTGCATTGTGAAAATCTGCTTTCGAGGATCTCCTCAAAGTACTGAAGAGCAATGAGGTCAGTCTGGAAAATAAGGTATGCCTGATCCAGGCCATGGTCTGTGCAATTACTTACTATGCATCAGAGACCTGAAGAATTATTAAGGACAATCGAAGAAGAAATGATGCATTGAAGTTGTGGTGCTGATGTGGAGTGTTGAACACATATCACGGACTGGTAGGAGTGGGTAAAACTAAGCTATTCCTTTGAGGCAGAGATCTTCATCTTGCATGCTTTGGCATGTGATTAGGAGGGACCAGTCCTTGGAAAAGGACATCAAGCTTGGAAGAGTGGAGGGATAGCATAAGAGAGGAAGATCCTGAATAAAGTGAATTGACTCAGTGACTGGGTAATGAAGATAAGTGTGTGGGAGACAATGAGATTGACTCAGGATAGGGTAGGGTTCAGAGCTATTGAACATAGGGTTGCTATGAGTTGCAGGTAACTTAATGGCATATAACAACAACAACAACAACATAAACAGGGGCCTTCCAGTTATTGTTTCCTTGTGGAAAGTTACAACAGTAACTTCTCTGAGAAATGGAGCACAGATTATTGCCATCTCTGAAACTAACTCAAATCATCATGTACAGAATTTTTCCTATGGCTATATGACTGAATAAAAAAAGGGAAAGGGATAGGGAATAGTTTCCATAATCAACTAACTACACAAGAAGGAACATATTTCACTGACAATATCTACAACATAAAATCACAACATGAGATCAGATAGCCCCTTGCTTCTGGCACCTAATTCTATCAATTCTAACACCAAGCATCTCTCCCAGGGCTCTCACTGCCCTGCTATTTGGTCCACTAGTTCATTACAATAGCTACACTCATAACTACAAAGTTAGAAGGGACGTTAGTAGGTTACAATTCTGTTTGGAAACAGGATACAATTCTTCAGGCAGGACAGCTTTCCATGCAAGCTCTCTCACAAAATGTGCTATTTCACCACATTTATACCATTACCCAAGTCTCACTCTGCTATATGTTATTGCTATATATTTTAGAGTCAGAACTGAGTCATAGCTGACCCTCCAACAGGTTCTCAGAGACAGTATATCACATGGGAGGAGATTGCCCATTTTTCTTCCATGGAGCAACTTGTAGATTCAAATCTTAGTCCTTTGCATTAGAAGCAGAACTCAAATAATCTTTCAAAACTCCTCTACTCAGCAATATGGTGAGAGTGAAAGCCAAAAGCCAGGAAAACCATTTTTATTACACCAGAAGCATATATGTTATCCACTGCTTAAATGACTGACCTTTTGTCTCTAATCCCTTCAGAGGTAGGTACTCTACCCAAAAGTCCAAAACCATTAATGCAAATCACACTGTTAACCCAGTGTGTCCTATGTGGCATCCAGGGGAGCAAAGATGCTTAGAAAGACAAGACAGATCATTTGAAGTTCAAGTAATTTTTTAATACACTACCCATAATGGACTGAGGCTCAATGTTAAGAAGACAAAAATTCTCACCACTGGACCAATCGGTAGCATCAGGATGGATGGCGAAGAGATTGAGATTGTTCACAGCTTCAGTTTGCTCGGCTCCATGGTCAACACTCTTGGCACCAGTAGCCAGGAAATCAAAAAACGTATAGGGATGGGAAAGTCTGCAGTTAGGGACCTCTCCAAAATACTCAAGAGCAGCAGTGTCTCTGTGGAGACTAAGGTGCGCCTGATATAGGCCATGGTTTTTGCAATCACTTGTTATGCATCAGAGAGTTGGACAATGACTAGGGAGGATAGAAGGAGAATTGACACCTTTGAGCTGTGGTGCTGGAGAAGAGTATTGAATGTACCATGGCCTGCCAAGAAAACAAACAGATTCATTGTAGAGAGGATTAAACCAGGCTGCTCCTTGGAGGCAAGGATTTTGGGGCTTCCTCTGACATTGGACATGTTGTAAGGAGAGAGACAGGTCTTTAGAGAGGGACATCATGCTGGGTAAAGTAGAGGGACAGCACACGAGGGGAAGACCCTCTATGAGGTGGATTGATTCAGTGACTGGGGTAATCGGGATGGGTGTGTCAGAGGCAATGAGATTGGCACAGGATAGAGCACGGTTAAGGGCTGTTGTATGTAGGGTCGCTATGAGTCGCAAACGACTCGACGGCACCATAACAACAACAACCCATAATCCTGACTCATGACTAGTACAGTACTAGAGAAAATACAGAATACCTAGTAAAATTTGAATTTTAGATAAATATGAAGCAATATTTTTAGTGTATATACCAAATAAGGAACAATGTTGGCCCAGTGGTTAGCATATAACAAAAAGGTCTATGGCTACCTCCTTGGAAACCCTAGTATCTTGTCCTTTAAGGTCACTATGAGTCAAAATGATAGTTACTGCTGTTGTTAGGCACCGTCAAGTTGATTTTGACTCATAATCACCCAATGAATAGTAGATCAAAACCTTACTCTATCCTGCATCATCTTTATGATCTTCAGCATGCTCAAGCCCATTGATACACAAAACCATCTCCTTGTGGGTTTTTTTCTCTCTTGCTTATCCTCTATCTCTACAAGGATTATGGCTTTTCCTAAGGACTAGTCCTTCCTATCAGCATGTCCATAGTATCACTGATGACAGATGAAGTTTTCATCATCTTTACCCTTAGGGAGGACCTTGCTTTCACTTTCTCCAAGACAGCTTTCTTTTGGTCTCTGGGATACTTCAATAGTTTCTCCAACATTACAAGTCAAAGGCATTAATTCTTCAGCGTTTCTTATTCATTATCCAATTTTCAGAGACCTAAGCAGCAATTGTAAGTATCATGGTTTGAATCAGTGCACCTTCATCTTTAAGCTGACATCCTTGTTTGTTATCACCTTAAAGAGATCCTTGACAGCAGATTTTCCCACTGCAGTACATCTTTTGATTTCCTGATGGCTGCTGCATGGGTGTTAGAGGAATATTCTCCTATAAAATATACAACCGAGGAAGCCCGATATTGTTGTTCTTGTTGGGTGTTGTTCAATCAAGCACTACTCATAGTGATCCTGTAAGCAATGGGTCAGAAACTTGCCTCACCCTGGGCCATCCTCATCACCTCTGATAGACTTGAGCTCATTGTTTGCAGGCACTGTGTCAATCCATTTTGTTGAGGGTCTTCATCTCTTTTATTGACCCTCTACCTTTCCAAACATGATGTCTTTATCCAAGGACTGGCCCCTCCTAACAGCATGCCCAAAGTATGTGAGATGAAGCTTCCTCATCCTTGTCTCTAAGGAGCACACTGGCTGCACTTTATCCAATATACACCAATCCATGGGGCATTTAGTAGTCTTCTCCAGCATCACAGTTCAACAGCATCAATTTTTCTTCTGTCATCCTTTATCATTGCCAAAATTTCAGTTGCATAGCAAATAATTGAAAAGAGCATGGCTTGAATCAGGTGTTTGAATCTTTAAACTTCTGCAGGAAGCGCTTCTATAGTCATTTCCAGTTTTAACAAGGGAGGTTGTATCATTTACATAATGCAAGTTGTTTACGAGTTTTCCTCTGATCCTGACATCGCGTTCCTCTTCATAAAGCTGAGCTGCTCAAATTATTTGATTAGGAAACCCAATACGGGAATCCAATCACTTGATAACACATACAAACTACAATTTTTAATTCTAATTTTGGAATGAATAATTTTTTCTAGTTTGGAGATACCCAAAAGCAAGGAAAAACCAAAACAAGAGTAAGTGAAAATAACAATCAGAATGACTTTTTTTCTAAGTCAAATGCTAATTGTTTGCATTCCCCATACTGAGTTCCACATCTTTCAGCTTAGCTTGTATTACTTTTAAGGGGAACACTCACAAATTTAGAAAAAAAAACCCCTATATTCATAATAAAACAAAGCAAAATAAAACAAGACTACCAATATCTCATAAATAACTGTGTACTTTAGAAACAACACCCTGAAATATTAACCTTTTCAAATTATTTATACTATGGCTTTCATTCCCAAGCAAGAGATGGATTCTAAAAGTTCACATGTTCTTCATCAAGAGTAATCTTCAACCCCAAAGGGAAAGATCTCAAAAGCATTTGAGTTAGTACATTCCTCTAGCTAATGTAACCAAAATATTTCAATGTTTTCCCTTAATACTCTCAGTTTATAACCAGCAAACAGATGCTTCTTCTCAAAGGCCTTCATAAATCTTCCCATGTGAGTGGAAAATGAAGGATTTATCCTTGCCCGTCTTTTAATTTTACTCAACACTCAATGAGTTATTCTTACAGCTGGCATTTCAAACATATTAGTAGTATTTATCACTCAAAGCCTTATACAAGGATTAAATTACACTAATGAATTGACTGTGAATTTGGATCTTAACATGAGGCCAAATATTTTCTGGCTTCATTTCTGTATCTCAGCAAATGGCTTAATTTGCTCCCTACTTATCCATTACTGCTAAATTGTCTTGCTATTATTGTAGTAAATGGCTGCAAAACCCTGGCTTGCCCTAAGGCTGAGACAGAATGGAATGGAATGGGGACATTTACTGTAGATGGTAAAGGTAAAATCCTGTCATGTTGCTGAGTGAGAGAAGGCAGGAGGGGATCATAGTCCAACACACCTTTTTTAGTACCACTCACAGTTACAAGCTGTCTTAACAACTGGCATTTCCAAAATATTAATAGCATTTATCATTGAAAGGCTTATGAAAAAGTTAAATTATAATAATGAACCAACTTTGCATTTCAAGTTGAACATGAGGTCAAATATGTTCTGGCTTAGGTTTTTTTGTATCTCAGAAAACTACTTAATTTCCTTCCTACTCACCCATTATTGCTAAATTGCCTTGCTATTACAGCAATGCCTGCTAGCAGTGTTAAGAGACTGTAAGGGGTTTCATTACAAGCACCTACTTCCTGTGATTCAAACATCACAAGGAACTATGGGAATATCACAGGGGTCTCAAATTTTGCTGGAATTAGTCTAACCTTCAAA
Source organism: Elephantulus edwardii (assembly GCF_000299155.1). NCBI lineage: Eukaryota > Metazoa > Chordata > Mammalia > Macroscelidea > Macroscelididae > Elephantulus > Elephantulus edwardii. Next base: position 2,896,281 of record NW_006400027.1, read on the forward strand.
TTTGTCATTTTTGCACATTAATAACATATTTGGAGAAAAAGGATCAGGTATTTTTGAGTGCAGTTGATATTTTTTTCAAAGAGAATTCTTACTTCCACTTTTGTTCTTTAATTTTAGATGGCAAATTAGCTTATGCACATCTTACATCTTTCCAGTTTTGTTTTCCACCTTTACTGGTTATTTGTATTTTAGTGAAGCTTTTTGTGCCTCATAAATGTCTGTGATGATATTCTTCCCTGATTACAGTTACAGCATAAGATTTAATTGCTAATAATGTTAGGAGATTGTTTTTGTTTTAAGGTCACATTGCAGAACTTCATGAACAATGAAATTTGTAACATAGAAAAACATTTTAGTCAATGATATAGGATGACAAATTATTTCTATTGGATGTGTAGAAGTGTCAAATCAAATAGCTGTCAGCAAACAAAAAGAACTTTGCTCAAACTTTCAGAAGCTCCAAGATGCTGCAAATATCTTTTCCTGTATTGCCACCATCTATGCCATAGCAACCCTTGAAGATGCTTCAATGTGGTTGGAAAGTTCCATTCCCAAATCTTGTCTTCCCTCTAAGAATAAGGCTAAGCTGCTTCTATGCTCATATATAAGACTTAGATGCTCTTACCTTTCCCTGCAGACTAAACTCAAACTCAGTCACAGCCCTTTTCGACGTGGTCCAAAACCCAAAGCTTCTTAAATTCCTACATAGCAATTCCCTCCACTCTGAAGGTCAAAGGATAGAAGCCATATGATTCCAATGATCCTCGTTAAGAAACCCAGAAACTTGGATCCACCTTCTCACCTCTATTATTCAAGTTGGTGGAATTCATATTTTGGTAAGTCTTGTAAAAGTATTTCTTAACTCTTCATAGTCAACTACATATTCCTGAACACTATCAGATTCAATGGAATATATCTAATCTCATTTCCCTCCTGCTAGTTGGCCTTGGTTCAAACAATTTATCATTTACCCCCTCAAGGCAACCTTATATATATGTCACATCTTACTTTTAATTTACCCTCTGTGCTACAGAACTGCTAAGGGAAAATAAGAAAAACAATCATCTTATAAAATGTAGAGGCTCTTTCCTGTAATGCCAAGAGTCAAGCTGTGCAAAACAGTGAAGCAGATCTTTTTCAAGGCATCCACCTTATTCTTTAACTGCACATGAAGTTCTTGACTTACATTTTTGTGTGTGTTTGTTTCCCCGAATACATCTCAAGGGAGGTCTGGTGGTGAAGTCTGTAGAGAATTACACTACTAATCCAAAGGTCTCAGCTCTCTGACAGGTGGAATCCACTAAGGTAAAAAGGTAGAAAATCTCCTCACATAAGATTTAATCTTTATAAAACTCAATCAATGCAGGGTCAGCCTATGACTCACTTATAACGAGACATCAGTGAGCTGAGGGATATACCAGAAAACAACAAATATTAGTCTTTTTATGGTTTTCCATCAGGAAGACTATCCAACCAACTTATTTTTCTTGTAATAGCCTCAAATTTCTGAATCATTTCCAAATGTTAGTTACTCTGGTGTATCTTGCCAGACTCATTACAAAGCTGGAGAAAATGTTCTAGGTGTTGTTGTCACTAGTAGTGGGAGCAATAGAAGCACCTGTCAGAATAAGTGGGCAGTACACTGTCTTATTTCTATCCTAATCTTCATTATAAGACCACAGTGCATTCAGAAACTTTAGAGCTTCTTCCACTTCCACTTTACTGACAGTCCTTTCCTTCACTCCTTAAAGCTTCCCTTTATGTAAGAGAACAAAAGATCGTACCAGTTACTCTGCTTCATAGTGAAACCTCTTCTACTTTTAAAATTTTTTTTTACATATGAGAGGAAATAACCGTTTTTTCTTATTGGATTAAATAAAGCAGGTGTCATAAACTGTCAATCTTAGATTAAAACTTATTTTCTCATCTGAATGTATCAAAAATAAAACCATAGTTTCTGAGACAACTTATGGATAAAGCGCTAAAATCTCTATTTCTAAGTTTCTGGCATAGTAGAAGTATTTAAAGTACGAATAGGAGCTCCACTTTTTAAAAATTCAAGTGACAAGAATCTCATGATAATCTCAGTTGATAGAGGAAAAAGCTTTTGAAAAGGTACAACTCCATTTTCTGATTAGAATACTCAACAAAAATAGGTTAACATTATTAGATGCCTTTGAGTCAAATACAGCTGATGTCAACCTTATGAGCAATCAATCTGAACCGTGCCCTATCCTGTGCCATCCTCATTGTATCTGTTAAACTTGAGCCTATTGTTACAGCCATTGGGTAAATCCATCTCATTGAGGGTCTTTCACAGACACTCTACCTTCTCAAGCTTGATGCCGTTTTCTAAGTACAGACCCCTCTTAACAACATGCCTAAATCATGTGAAACAAACTTCACTATCATTACTAATAAGGAGCATCCTGGTTGCACCTTCTCCAAAATATACTACTTTGTTCTTTTAGCAGTTCATTGCACATTCAGTACATTTCTCCTACACCATAACTGAAAGGCATCAATTCTTCCTCTGTCATTCTTATGCATTTTTCAACTTTCGTGTTTATGTTGTTGTTGTTGTTGTTGTTGTTATGTGACGTCAAGTCGCTTGTGACTCATAGCGACCCTATGTACAACAGCCCTAAACTCCACTCTGTCCTGT
>NW_006400027.1:2900580-2905600 GCF_000299155.1 Elephantulus edwardii
CGTGCTGCCTTTTGAAATCTTCTATTCAACTCTTTAGTATCTTGAATTCTTCCTTGTGCTTTGGCTTCTCTGCACTCCAGTGCAATTTTCAGAGTATCTTCTGACATCCATTTTGGTTCGTGTTTATAGCAAACAAAAAAAAAGAAGCCATAGTTTAGATGTGAAGCACCTTATGCACCTTATTTCTTATACTTGTATTGTTGCTCTTCAAAATTATGGAGATTTTTTCCCATTGCAATACGTCTTTTTATTTCCTAATTACTGGTAACAAGGGTGGATCCATGTAAGGTGCAATCATTAACAATCTCTCCTCTCCATCTATCAAAATGTTGTTTATTGGCCCAGAGGTGAGGATTTTTGTCTTCTTGATTTTGAAATGTAATTTATATTGAAGATTGTAGCATTCGTTATTTTTGTTGAAAGCATCCTCACTTTCAACAAGCAAGGTTGTGTTATGTTTGTAATACAGATTACCAATGAGTCGTCTTCTGATATTGATGAAATTCTTCCTCATAACGTCCAGTTTCTCAAAAAATTTGCTGAAATACAGATTGAATATGTATGGAGAAAGGGTACATCTGGGTACACAGCATTCTTTATTTTAATCCTTGCAGAGTTCCCTAGCTCTGTTAAGACAGCAACCTCTTGATCTAGGTATAGGTTTCACATGAGCACAATTAAGTGTTTTTGGATTCCCATTTTTTCTTAAGGTTAACCATAATTTATTGTGATCCACACAGTCAAATATCTTTGCACAGTCAATGAAATACATATAGACATCCTTCTGGTATTCTCTGCTTTCAGCCAAACTCCATCCAACATCAGCAATGATATTCTCGTGCCACAGCCTTTCTTAATGTAGCTTGTATTTCTGAAGTTCTATTTAAATGCATTCTTCCAGATGTTTTGGGTAATTTCTAGAAAAAAGTTTAATTCTATATTTTATTAATGATATTAAATAATCTCCATATTCTGTTGTAACCCCTTTTGGGGTATAGCAACAAATATGGATCTATTCCAGTCAGATTGTTAATAACTGTGCTCTAAATTTTAGGGGGACTGCATTGGCGTGTTAAAACATGTAACCCTCTATTTCTGGGGGCCTTAATTTTGTTAATATATTCAATGTAAATTTAAATTCTTCCCTTATCACCATAGGTTTTTAATCCTTTAAGGGAATTTCTTCAACATAATTAAGAACATATATGCTAAATTGGTAGCCATCCACTAGATGGGGAGAGGTTAAAGTCATCCCCTTCTGTACAGGGATCAGGCAACAGGCAATAAGAGTGTGATAGTGAACATGTGAACAGGACATGACTATCACTATTCCTATTAAATATTGCAATGAAAGTTTTAAGTAGAGAAATAAGGCAAGAGAAAGAAATAAAAGGCATCCACATTGACAAAGAGAAGGTAAAACTATCTCTATATGCACATCTCATACTGTACACAAAAAGCTGCTCAAAGTGTATCAAAGACCTACGAATGAAATCAGAAAGTATAAATATCATCAGAGAAAAAGTGAAACAGTTTTAGAACCCCTAATCTATGGTATAATAAGACTTTAAAAAAATACCCAAACAGGAGAGAGCAAAATAGATAAATGAGACCTTATAAAAACCAAATCCTTGTGTACATTTAAAAACTTCTCCAATAGAATTAAAAACTGTTTTAAAAGAAGCACATAGACTGGGGAAAAATATTTTCCAATGACATATCTGATTAGAGACTCATATATAAAATTTATAACATACTCCAGTACCTCTACAAGAAAAAGACAGACGGCCCGATTACAAAATGGGCAAAACTTATGAATAGATGCATCAACAAAAAGGATATTTAATGACCAAAAAACACATGAAAAAATTCTCAAAATCATAAACTATCATTTTTCATGTGTGCTGTGGAGTGGGAACTGACCTGTAGTTGACTCTCCAGCGGGTTTTCAGAGGCAGTACATTGCTTCAGAAGAAATTACCCATCCTTTTCCTGTGGAGCAGCTGATGGATTCTAACTGCATGTCTTTAGAAATGCGGGGAGAAGGGTGCAACAATGAATGAATGGAATCCCAAAATCTCTGTAGATGTTCATTGAAATGAAAAATAAACAACCTAAATTAAAAAAAAAAAAAAAAAGAAATGCAGTGCAACTTCGTACCACTAGGCCACCAGAGGAAGAGAGACATAAATCAAAACGACAATGAGAAATCATCTTACCCCTGTAACACTAGCATACCTCAAAACAGCAATGACAAATGCTGGTTAGGATGCAGAGAGATCAAAACTCTCTTATGTTGCTGATGGGAATGTAAAATGATACAACCACCATGGAAGGCAGTCTGTCATTTCCTCAAAAATTTGAAAATGGAAATACCATTTGATACAGCTATTCCAGCTCCTTGCACATTTCATTATAATACTTTGCCTTGTCTTCCTGAGCTGCCATTTGAAATCTTCTATTCAGCTCCTTAACATCTTGATTTCTCCCCACCCCCCTTTTCTTCGGCTTCTCAAAGCTCTAGAGAAATATCCAGAGTCTCTTCTCACATTCATTTTGATATTTTCTTCTTTGTAATGACTTTTGGAGAGGGTGAAGCCAGAATGCTCCTTGGAGTCAAGGATTCTGAAGCTTCATCTGACATGCTTTGGGCATGTTGCAAGGAGGGACTGGTCCTTGGAGAGGGACATCATTTTGGGGAGAGTAGTGAGACAGTGCAGTAGAGGAAGACCCTCAATGAGCGGGATAGATTCTGTGACTGGAGTGGTGGGAATGAGTGTGTTTGAGATGGCTAGGTTGGCACAGGCTAGAACGGCATTTAGGGCTCTTGTACATAGGGTCGCTATGAGTCCCAAGTGACTCGATGGCACATAGCAACAATGACAAAGACTTTTTGCATTCTTCATGAATTATATTTTTTATATCTTCCCACAGCTTATCTGGTCTTTCTTCATTAGAGTTCAAGGCCTCAAATTTATTCCTGAATTGATTTTTAAATACAGAGGGGATAGACTCTCGATTAAATTTTGATTCCTTTGGATACGATTTAACCTTCTTTATCTTTAATTTGAACTTGCATGTGAGCAGTTGATAGTCTGTTCCACAATCAGCATCTGGCCTAGCTTTCACTGCTAATACTGAACTTCTCCAATGATTCCTTTCACAGAAGAAACCAAGCCTTTCCTTGGAAGCTAGGATTTTGAAGATCTGTCTCACATACTTAGGTCACGTGGCCAGAAGACACAGGTCCTTGGAGAAGGACATCATGCTTGGAAGGGTAGGGGAACAGCACAGGAGAGGAAGGCCCTGGATAAGATTAATTGATACAGTATCTGGGGCAATGAAAGTTGGTGTGTCAAAATTAGGGATATTGGCTCAGGACAGGGCTGCAGAAGAGGCTGTGGTACTAGGGATATTATAGTTAATGTGAGATGGATGTTGGCTGAAAGCAGGAGTACCAGAATAATGTTTTTCTGTGCAAAGGTGCTTGACTGTGTTGATCACAACCAACTGTGGCTGACTCTGAGTAGAATGGGAATCTCAGGATATTTGATTGTGCTTATATGAAGTCTATACTTGGACCACGAGGCAGTCATCAGAACAGAGCAAGGAAACACTGCATGGTTCAAAATTGGAAAGGGTGTACACCAGGAATGCGTCCTGTCTCCATATTTTTTCACTCTATATGCAGAACAGGTTATCCAGGAGGTTGAGCTCTATGAGGAGAAATGTTGTATCAGGATTGTAAAAGCAGTTCATCAACAATCTGCATTATGCAGATGATACAAACCTGTTTGCTAAAAGAGGACCTTAAGTGTTTGCTGCAGAAGGTCAAGGACTGCAGCCTTCAATACAGTGGTTGAAGCTCAACATCAAGAAAACAAAGGTTCTTACCACTGGGTTATTGGCAGCATCATGATAGATGGTGAAGAAATTGAGATTAGTAACAGCTTTAGATTGCTTGGCTCCACAGTCATCACTCTTGGTACCAGCAGCCAGGAGATTAAAAGACATACTGTGTTGGGAAAGTCTGCTGTCAGAGACCTCTCCAAGGTACTGAAGAGCAATAATGTCAGTCTGGAGACTAAGGTGTGCCTGATACAGGCCATAGTCTTTGCAATTACTTGCTATGCATCAGAAAGCTGGACAATGACTAGGGAGGCTAGAAGGAGAATTGATGTCTTTGAGCTGGGGTACTGGAGAAGAGTATTGAATATACCATGGACTGCTAGAACAACAAACAGGTTCTTCCTGGAGAGGGTAAGGACAGGTTGCTCTTTGGAGGCAAGTGTTCTAAAGTTTTGTCTGACAAGTTTTGGACATGTTGCAAGGAGGGACCAGTCCTTGGAGAGGGATGACATACTTGGAAATGTAGAGGGACAGTACAAGAGAGGAAAACCCTCAATATATGGATTGATTCAGTGAGGGGGGTAATAGGGGTAGGTGTGTCAGAGACAATAAGATTGGCACAGGATAGAGCAGAGTTTAGGGCTGTTGTATATAGTGTCGCTCTGAGTCTTAGGTGACTCTACAGCCCAGAACAACAACAATACTATTATAAATTATTATAAATACTGTATAATATCCCTATTATTACTATTAATTGGATGAATGGGGTAGGAAAAAACTGGATGGGTAATGAACACACTATTTTTTTTATTTTTTTAAAATAATCTTAATGAACATTTACAGAGAATTTGGATTTCTATTCATTCATTGCTGCACTTCTCTCCCCGCCCAGCCCTCTTCCACCACCCTGCAGTTCGCTCCTCTCTTTCAAAAGTAAAAGAAAGACTCCCTCCCTGGTACACAATCCCCCCGCTCCCCTCCTACCGCGCCAAGTACATTCCACTATACAACCTTAATTGTGGACTCTTGTGATAACCATAATACCCTATCATGTATTGTTTTTAAATTATTCAGTCCCTCATCTGTTTCAGTGCAGTATACGCAATTTATCCAGTTTTCTCAGTCTTACCCCCACCCTGATATCAGTCCCATTTTACAGCAGTGGCACCAT
>NW_006400027.1:2909525-2910439 GCF_000299155.1 Elephantulus edwardii
GTTTTTTCTTTCTTTTCCTTTGTGAGTTTTGCTAATGGTTTGTCGATTTTATTGACCTTTTCAAAGAACAAACTCCTAGTTTTGTTGATAGTTTCGATTGTTTTTCGGTTTTCTATTTCATTTATTTCTGCTCTAGTTTTTATAATTTCGGGTTTTTTAGAGGGTGTCTGGTTTTCTTGCTGCTCTTTTTCAATTTGCTGAAGATGTTGAGTTAGAGAGTCAATGGTTAATTTTTCTTGCCTCTTGATGTGTTTGCTTATTGCTATAAATTACTGCTTTGGCTGTTTCCCAGAGTGGTGTTTTCATTGTCATTTGTTTCAAGAAACTTTTTAATTTCATTTTTTATTTCTTCTAGTACCCAGTCGTATTCAAGCAATGAGTTGTTCAGCTTCCAAATGCATGTTTTTCTCTCCCTTATCGTCCTATTATTAATTTCTAATTTTGTAGCATTATGGCCTGAACAGATGCTTTGCATTATTTCTATGTTTTTGAATTTATTGATGCTTGCCTTGTGTCCCAGAATGTGATCTATTCTAGATAATGTTCCATATACATTGATACATTGGAGAAGAAGGTATACTCTGTGTTTTGCAGGTGCATTAGCCTGTAAATATCTATGAGGTCAAGCTGGTTTATTGTATGGTTTAATTCTTCAGTATCTTTGTTTAGTTTCTTTCTGGTAGTTATATCTTTTCTTCAGAGGGGTGTATTAAAGTCTCCAAGTATTATAGAAGTATTGTCTATTTCCTTTTTCAGTTTTGTTAATGTTTATTTTATGTAGTTTGCAGGTCTTTCATTTGGTGCATAGATATTTATTATTGTTATGTCCTCTTGTTCTATTGACCCTCTCAGAATTATGTAATGACCTTCCTTGTCCATTGTGATGGTTTTTACATTGATATTTACTTTATCAG
>NW_006400027.1:2911505-2915575 GCF_000299155.1 Elephantulus edwardii
GTTTTCTCTACATTGTTCTGGACTGTTTTTGTTGTGTTTTTTTTTTAGTTCCTCCTGTTTTTTGTTTGTAGTATCCTGTAATTCTTCAAGTTTGTCTTTCATCCATTGAAAATATTCAATCATTGTTCTTTTAAATTCTGTGTTAGAAAGTTCCATCAGACTTTCTGCCTTCAGGAAATCCATTGATACTGTGTCACCCTTTGGGGTGATATCTTGCTTTGTGCTTGTGTATTGTGTGTGACAGCTTGCTTTCTTCGAGACATTGATATGTTCTCGATGAAGATAATGCTCTAGAGATCAGTTGGGTAGCTATCCCACTTGTGCTTTTCTCTGAACGTCTGACTAGGGAAATGTCAGTTCAGAGCCTGTGAGAGTAGCCTCTTGTAGGTAAGATAGGTCAAGGTGCTCCGGATTAAAGGCAGGTTGATTAACCACATGTGTAGACACAGGTGTGGAGCCAAATAGGGAAGGGCATGCACATGGTTGCGGCAATCACAAGGGCAGGTCAACCACTTGGAGGACCTCACTCAGGCCTCAGTTGTCTGGGTATGCTTACAACTGGGGTCCCTATTCAAATTCCAGCTGTCCATCTCCCACTCAGTGGTTTTCATTCACTGGTCCCTGTCCAGTGGTCCTCATGCAGTTGCCCTTGCACCACGGCCCCTGCCCAGGAAGGCTCCTGGGTCAAGGGGACTCAACAAGACAAAGTCAAATTTCCACCAACCCACTCGCCTCTGGCTGGTCTGCAGTGTCCACAAAAGTTCCACCAAATTATCACTGGCCTGCCCTTTCCTGGGCAGTTGGCATGCCCTGATAGAGCTCAGCCAAATTCCCACCAGTGGGCTCAACCTTGAGAACTCTCCCAGACAGTAGGTGTTGCCCAGGAAAACCCAATTAGGATCCTACCAGCCTTTCTCGTGGTGGATCAGTCCCACAACAGCTTGATTGGTGGCTTCAGATGATGGTTGTCTCCATGGTGTGCCTTTGTGTGCTGACTCAGAATTGTATTGTCCACGGCTGTTTTTGTGTTGCGTGAAGGAGTCTCTAGTGGCCCTGGAGCACTGCCATGGGGTGCAGGGTTGTGGCAAGGCCACCAGGGTGTGCCAAAAGTGTGGGGGCGTGGGGGCGTGGGATGGTGGTGGGGTGGGGTCCCTGGACACGGTGCTGTGGCAGGGATGGGGGGGTGCAGAGTTTGGGCAGTGGTGGGAGTTAGGGGTTGCAGTCTGTTCCCAGATATTAAGCTGCCAAGTCACCACTCCTCAGCAAATAAGACTTACTACAGCACTCTACTTGCGTGCCGCGTCGCTCTCAAACACACTATTGCAATAGATGAAGGGAAGGTCAATGTGAAATGAATGGATGATCAGCCATTAACTGTATTGCAAATAACAATTTGAAACAGGACATACATTATGGATCTAATGAGGGAGTGGGGTGAGGTGGGGAAGGGAAAGCCAAGAAAAGGTTTCTAAAGAGATAGAAGTAATTGTGGAGAGTTAACCTCAATGGAATTTTGATCCCAGGAGAGAAGGTAGAAGAAGCAGAGATCAGCAAATGGATGAGCAGGAAGAAGGGAAAGGGAGGGTGTAGCGAGGTTTTGCTGTGAAGAGGTAAATAACACAATTCTATTTGATGTTACAAGACAAAAGTATGTAAATGATTGAATAAGAACAAAAAAAAATTCAAGCAAATTTTTAATATCTCGAGTCCTCCCAAATATGTAATAAAGAGTACAGAGGGGAAATATAAGACCATTTCTTTGCATTCTCATTATCTGGCTTCTTACTTTGTGAGGAGTGGATTATCTTAATCTTATCTATTGACAAATGGAGAAAATGTTGAAGGCATGTAAAACTAGAGGGTCAGAGAGAATAAGCAGAAGCCATTCAGTTTTCATTTCAAGGCAAGAGTCTGAGTTTATTTTGCATTTTGGAGAAGTACTGGATAGAAGGGCTGCTAATTGTCCATTTTCTTCACCATACACAGAAACAAAAAATAACTTTTAATATACACAGTCAGGTATGAAATGTCATTCTCTAATTTTGGCAAGTATTGCCAAGGAAAACAAGCTGTTGAGTGACCAATGCAAAAGACATTATGCCACAGTAGACCGAAACAAAACATTTATTTCATGTGTAAGTGGTTTCAAAGGGAAGCTAAAGTTCAGACTGCTTTCTTGGTTTTCCTTTTTGCTTCCTCTTTTAGTGGGTCTGGATTCATTCTTTGGGATCTTATGGCCATGTTGCACATGCATCAGTGGCATAATATTCTGGACCATAGCAGTTTTCATACAAACCAATATTTTCATATGCATTTCTTCTCCAGGAAAAGGAGTTAACAATCTAAAGAATAACACATACATTGTTTTAACAATCCAAAGAATAACACAGACATTGTTTCCAGTGTGATTCAGTAATTGGGAGGTTTTGCAAGATTGGTTAATATCAGGATATTAATGTGAATTAAAATATATAGGAGAAATTCCTTCAGAGATACCCACTTCCAAATCTTTCCACGCAAGATCCTTACACTCTTGACTCCACATTTTGCTCTCATTCTTTTTTCCTTTCGGTTTGCTCTTTCCTCCTCTGTGTGCACCAGTGCTACAGACTAATTGCCACTTACTAACCACCTGTCCTCTCTCAGATTTGAAGAATTTGCTGACTGTTCACAGCATCTTTACCTAATAAGAGACAACACTGTGAATATTAGTAGTAGACTATAACAAGGCAAAGAAATCTGGGCTTAGCTAACATCTCTATTTCTGGTATTGCTTTGTGATACCTGGGAATTCTACAGTCTCTCTAAGCCTTAATTTCCTTTTCCATGAAAATGAGAACCCTCTATTATTAATAGGGTCATTATAAATTATACTCAACAAAATGACACCCAACATCAACAGCACTATCACAGTATATTGATATAATTAAATAAGTTAATACATGTAAAGCATTTTGTTAAACCCTGCTCTATAGAGAACATGTAATAAATATTGGCAGATGGTCTTACAAAAATCTCTTGCCATAGTGGATAACATGTCAAACTGCTAACCAAATGTCCAGAAATTTGAATACACCAGCTGCTCCACTAGGTAAAAGATGAGAAGTGTCCTCCAAAAAAGAGTGATGGGCTCAGAAATATGATGGAGTAGACATTAGTGAGTTTGGATTTCTTGAGGGTATTTTTAAATTATTTTTTCTTTTTCTTTTTTTATTTCTTGGTTTTTAACCATCATTCATCAGTCAGTTTGGCCTAAATGGTAGCTAGTTATCATTACTGGTAATTCAAGTATCAGCAGGGTTACTCATGATGAACAGGATTACTAGTAGAATTAAGGTTAGCTGATGGTCAACTTCCAAAAACGTAGCCAATGGAAGCTCAGTACATCACAAAGGACTACTGTCTTATATAATGTTGGACGATGAATCCTCAAAATGCACAGGACCAGGGAATGTTATTTCTGTTGTGTATAGGGTCCCCATGAATTTGGCAATGAACAACAGCAACAACAAATTCAATTGCCATTATGTAGAACAGTTAACACTTTATTGCAAACCTCCATGTGTAACTCTATGGGCAGGTAAGGAACCATCAAGAATAAAACTACCTAGAATAATATGCTGCCCTTCTGCATCTGGTTGTTCCTAAAGAGTCTAGGGAATTTCTTTGTATACAACTATTAAATAGATAATAGATAAAAGATGGAGATTTTGAGCTACCAAATTATGCTTGGCTATTAAGATGCATTCCTCTTGAAATGCAGATTATTCTAGTGAGACATATGAGAAATAAATATCCTATTTCAAAATGTAAATGGTAGACCAAGAGCCACAGAGATAAGTGCTATCACCAGACTATCTCATGGTGAGAACAATGTGAATGTCTTTGTTGATCTATAAACTCCCCTAAAATAAAAATAAAAGCAAAATGAGATCTAGAAACTGCTATGCTGGGTTTGTAAAAAATAAACTGACAGTCGATATGCTTGACTTAGTGAAACAACAATTTTTAAAATGCCAACATTTTGCATGAGGCATCTGGTTGTTGACAGAATTACCTTTTTTTTTTTT
>NW_006400027.1:2915706-2921664 GCF_000299155.1 Elephantulus edwardii
AACCCCACCCCCTACCCCCAAATATAAAAGTACTAGTTGTCAGTCAGCCCTTCAGTACCCAGACACTGGGCTCTATTTTAAGCCTTTGGACTAGTTTCTGAATCTAAATTCTTAGGGAAATGTTTCTCATCATTCCCCCTTCTAAACATGATCAAAAAGTACATATACTTTTAAGAAAAAGAATACTAAAATGATGCTCTCAAGATCTTTCATGTACAGATCAATTAGGTGGTGGTTGACCGTCATTTCATTTCTCCACGACATTGTGCTGAAGATGGGAGATGGTGTTACAATTCTGCCTTATTAGTTCTCCAGATTTCAAAGAATTCTCACCTCAGGACAAAGTGAAAACTTAATTTTTCTCATTATTTAACATTCACAGGATTTACAAAAGGCCTACCATACCACTATGACTTTTAATTTCCTCATGGCTTATGTAAATATGAAATTATCTACAGCTGGGTATGTGTGACGCTTGGGGTTCTGTTTTGTTGTTTGGGTTTTTTTCTCTCTTTTTATTTTTTCCCTTTACTCTGTCCCTCTTGAAGAGAATTATTTTTGAAAAATCATCTTTAATTTAGAGAAACATCATACATAAAAGAAGTATATATAGTACCATCTGCTAAAAAAGTGTCAGAAGGCTCCCTGTGGTGAAGCATCCCGTGGTTTTCAACATCATTGCTTGAGGGATTTGGCAAGGTTTCTCCTAAACACTCTCAAGACTGTGCTGAACAGTTGGCAGCACTGGGATTACTTTAAGCAGCTCATTTTGGTTACAGTCTGAGAAAATTTCCTGTTTTTTTTTTGTTGTTGTTGGTCCTTTCTAAAGTATGGGTGTAAGGGTGGTGCGGAGCAGTGCTACTCCAAAAGAAGGCATGATCCCTTGTTTCAGGGACACTTGAGAAGCTCTGAAAGGTGAGACATCCTGTTCTGACAGTCATTGCTCAGAATCAAGGCGGACTAAGGGATGCACCTTAGTCAGGGATTATCAGAAGAGGTGAACTGAGTGGAAGGCAGAACTGCTGGTTTCACATTCTGTGTTTTAATATCAATGTATATTTTAGTGGAGAGATTATAGGTTGACTCACTATCTCAATTTGTATAAATATCCACATACAGAGACACACACATCCATTTAGACATACACATACCATGCCCAACTAGAACAATCTTCCATAAAAACTAAACATTAATAATCGCTTTCCATAAACATCTTATGCTTTGGAAAAAACTTTCAGTAAAATTAAGTTTCATACAAAAACTTTAAGTCACTCATTCAAGTGGTTTCTCTCCTCACTGACTCACACTCCAGTGCTTCCCACAATTTCAACATGTAGCTCCGTTTAGCAACAAACGGATCTCTCTGTACAGATGCTCTTTGCTCTGCCTACATTATATAACTACTCAAAACTTGTTGGCTTTCTCATTTTTAAACATGTAATGCGTTTTTTTAAATGAAAGGGATTATCAATAAAGATAGATTATATAAACCTGCTCAACTAAGAGATGTGCCTTTAAAAGAGGAATGGGACAGGAGACAGGGGTTTTCTCATCTCTGCCTCCAGAGATCCCCCTCACATTTCTAGCCAGTTCGCCATTGTATCAGCACTACCACTGTGAAAGTTTAAGTTCTACCAAATACATTAAAACCACTAACGTAATTTTATTTTTAGTAGCCTTTCCCCTCAAAGGCTAACACTAAGGGGTTTGATTTAGGCCATAGTTTTTCTGATTACTTGCTTTGCATCTGAGAGCTGGATGATGAATAAGGATGAGAGAAGAAAAATTGACATCTTTGAGCTGAGGTGTTGGAAAAGAGCACTCATGGATGGCCATGGATGGCCAGGAAAATAAATAGATAAGTCTTAGAGATGGTGCAGCTGTAGTGCTCTTTGGAGACAAGCATGATGAGGCTTTGCCTCACATACTTCGGACATGTTGCTAGAAGGGGCTATTCCTTGAAGAAAGACATGATGCTAGGAATAGTAGAGGGTTGGCAAAGTAGAGGAAGACACTCAACTAGGTGGATTGACATGGTGACTGCTGCAATGGGCTTACAAGTGTCAAGAAGTGTGAGGATGGCATAGGACAGAGCAGGGTTCAGATCTTTTGTTTATAGGGTCGCTATGAGTGGTACTCGATTTGACGGCACCTAACAAAAACAAGTAGCCCTACCGGACTAACCTCCTATTTATTATCTTACTTGTCTATACCCAGAAAATAGATTGCCACTTCCCTCCACATTATTTTAACATTTATTTTATCTGTTTGTAAAACAGAATGTTATGTAGAGAATAAAAACAGAATGTTATGTAGAGAATATACAGTTTAGCATCAAAATGCCAAAGTTTAAATAAATTCATTTTCTCCCTCTTCAACCTTCAAAAGAATCATTCTTATTGGGGAAAGATTGAGGGGAAAACACTTCCATAGAACTGTACTGAGAGACAACATCATGATAAGTAGAAAAAAGAATGAAGTTGTCAGCATTTTTGTCTTACTTGGAATGACAATCAATGCCTATAGAATTATCAGACAAGATATCAAATTGCATTTGCATGGGATAAATGTGCTATCAAACACTACTTTAAACAGTTAAATAGCAAAGATGACAATTTAAATAGTAAGGTGTACTTGACCCAAGTCATAGTGTTTTCAGTTGCTTCACATTCATGCTACAGTTTCATAAAGAAAAAGGAAAGCCTAAGAAGAAATTAATGTCTTTGAGTTGTAGTGTTGGTGAAGAATAATCAATATAGAACTGTCCAAATAATGAACAAATCTGCCTTGGTGATGTGAAAGCAGAGTGCTCCTTTGAGGCAAGTCTGGTGAGACTTCCCACCTACTTTGGGCATGTTGTCTGGAGAAATCTTGACTCTAGAAAAGGACAATCTGATTAGAAAAGTGGAAGGTAAGAGAAGGATAGGACAATTCTCAACAATATAGATGGACAGACACAATAATGGCAATGATAGGTTTAAACAGTGGAGTTTTTGCGGGAGATGTAGAATGAGCCAGGGTTTTATTCTTTTGCACATAGAGCACTGTAAGTTAGGGTCAACTCAAGCGCGAAAATACACACAACTCCACAAATTGAAAATCACTGCCATTAGGTCAATCCTAATCCATTAGCATAGTAATAGGTGTTTTATTGACTCAAGAAATACAGAAGATGGCATTGTTAGCACTATGAATGGTTGTTGTTGTTGTTATGTGCCATCAAGTCATTTGTGACTCATAGGGACTCTATGTACAAGAGCCCTAAACACTGTTCTATCCTGTGCCAATCTCAGCATCTCAAACACACTCGTTCCCACCACTCTACTCCCAGAATCGATCCATCTCATTGAGGGT
The DNA here is from genome assembly GCF_000299155.1 of Elephantulus edwardii. NCBI lineage: Eukaryota > Metazoa > Chordata > Mammalia > Macroscelidea > Macroscelididae > Elephantulus > Elephantulus edwardii. The sequence goes on from NW_006400027.1 coordinate 2,919,061, forward strand.
CTTCCTCTCCTGCTCCGTCCCTCCACTCTCCCAAACACGATGTCCCTCTCCAAGGGCCAGTCCCTCCTTGCAACATGCCCAAAGTATGTCACACGAAGCTTCAGAATCCTTGACTCCAGGGAACATTCTGGCTTCACCCTCTCCAGGACAAACCTGTTTGTTCTCCTAGCAGTCCGTGGTATATTCAACACTCTTCTCCAGCACCACAAGTCAAAGGCATCAATTCTCTTTCTATCATCCCTATTCACTGTCCAACTCTCCGATGCATAGCACGTAACTGCAAAGACTATAGCCTGGATAAGGTGCATCTTAGTATACAGCCTGACGTCATTGCACTTCAGTACTCTTGAGAAGTCTCTCATGGCTGACTTTTCCAGTGCAATTCATTCCCTGATTTCCTGGCTGCTGTTACCAAGAGTGTTGGCTGTGAAGCCAAGTAAACTAAAACTGTTAACTATCTCAATCTCTTCACCATCCATATTGATGCTGTCAATTGGCCTGGTGGTGAGAAACTTTGTTTTCTTGATGTTGAGCTTCAATCCATATTGAAGGCTGCAGTCCTTGACCTTCCACAGCAAGCGCTTCTGTGAATTAAACATCGTAATTTTCTGGACTCTGAAGAATTATCTAATTTTGTTGTTGTTGTTAAGTGCCATTCAGTGGAATTCAGTTCAGTGTCCAGCTGCTTTGACTGGTAGGATGACTTTTTGCCTAGTAAGACAGCTCCAGTCCACATAAATTTCTCATTAACCTATTAACCCTACAGAAAATGTAGACATCTTTGACAAGCCCAAAAATAGGTAGATAAGGTGTTTCCCTCCATCCTTTTTCCTTCACCTTGTCTTATTAATGGAATTTTTCTTTCAAAAAAAAAAGCACATCAAAATGGTAATTCCTGTATTTGTAAATTTGAAGCTCTGGTGGCCTAGACTACAATGTCAAAGGACACATTTTTAATCCACCGGCTGCTTTATGGAGGAAAGATGGGAAACCTCTTCCCGTGTGATTTACTTCCTTTGAAACCCCACTGGATGATCAGAAATGGATTAATTCCAACTTGATGGCACACCAAAATGACAATACACCGGTGAATATGACTTTGGTTAGAAATAAGGGTATTCTTTTGTTACCAGTTAGGTTAAATGAAGTTATAGTGGAATAAGTTGGGAGAGTGAAACTTCATCTTATATAACTTTGGACAGGTTGCTAGGAGAGGGTCAATCTTTGTTAATAGATATCAAACTTGGGAAAGAACAGGCCGTTTGAATAGATAAAGACTTTTAAGGAGATGAATAGACATAGTTAATGAAACAATAGGCTTGGACATGACAGAGTGGTTCTGATCTGTAGTTCATCGGGTTGCTATGAGTGGTTGTCAACTCAATGGTACCTAATAACATACACAACAACTCTAACCATTTTTCCAATACTGTGCTTACAGATCAATTACAACGTCATTTAAATATGCTGTCATATAAAATGAGTCAATAATAACTTTTATACATATATTCTTCTAAAAGCAAAATCTCTTAATTGTAAATTTGAAAGTGAATGTTATGACCATGTTGTTTAGAATGTAGAATCATAAGTATTAATAGCACTAAAAGTCTTTCTTAATAAACAAAGATGAAAGTATACTCACTATAATGGTAATACAAGTTAAGTTTAAAGCATTACTTTCTAGCTCTCAAAATTGCAGTTCAAGTGTGATAAAATAACTACCCTCATTATTTAGCCAGTACACCCAGCACTATGGCAGACTATACTTGATAACAAAATTTACTCTGTATATATACTGTCCTAAGAAAAGATATGACGATAATTAATAGGATTATACGTGCAATACTTAGAATAGGTGAGTGTTGAAGCCACTGTACACAGTATGACTGATACTGTCATTTTTCCCTTGGTTCACTAAAGCCCTGTTGAACAGGGTTATCGCCCACTCATTTGTTATTTTTCAAAGTACTCTCAAACTTACCTAGCTTCTAAGGTCAACACACCTTCCATTTTAACCAGACAGGGTAAAGAGCAGAGACTGCTACCCCTGAAAGCATGCTTGTGCTGTCATTGATATTAGAGGCCATACATTCATAGGAAGTGAGTATTTTTAGAAAAATAATCTCTTGCAAAGATATCCAAGAAGCATGATTAATAAAATAAATGTCTTTTTTTTTTAATCTCTGCAAGTGTGTGAAGATGGCAGAAAAGGCACAGAAGTTCATGCTGTTTGTATGTCTGGGTTGTTGATGAATCTTCCTTCAGGCCTGATGCCACATTCCTCCTCATAAAGTCAATTCACCTGAATGATCTATTCTGCATACAGATTGAGAAGGGAACATTTATAGATCACCCATTGCAGAAGCAATTTTCAGGAAACTTGTCACTGATCAAAACCTTTCAGATAAGTGGAGGATAGAGAGTACAGCAACATCTACTTATGAAATAGGAAACCCTCCTAATCATCAAGAGCAGAATTGCATGAAGAAGCATGGTATTCATATGAATCACATTGCCTGGAAGGTTGTACCAAAGAAGATTTTGCTACATTTGATTATGTAGTATATATGGATGAAAGCAATCTGAGATACTTGCATAGAAAAG
>NW_006400027.1:2924744-2930227 GCF_000299155.1 Elephantulus edwardii
ACTTACTTCCCAGCTCCACCCTCCACCAGGATAACCCTTCTAATCTGCCAAGTTCCTTCAGAAAATATCTTCTATTGTTCAAACCATTATCTGACAGCTTGTATCTTAAGCTTTCTTGGCTTCTGTGAAGAGCTTAAGATAAGATAGAAAAGGTAGTCAAGTTAAAAACTGTGAAGCTACAATTGAACTACTTTAGAAGCTATGATCCACTAAAACAACTTATTATGAAGATCCCTATTATGGAAATGACTCCAGCTTTGAGACTGTGTACCCAGCAGTGTGTTAGGTGTTGCAAAGCCTTTCTGGAAAAAGTTCATTGATAGATACTGCATCCATTCCTTGCTAAAAGTCAACAAGATGAACACCTTTACAGTGATGCTGTACATCTTTTAAACCAGTGGTTGTGTTATAGTATAATAATGTTATAATAGCTCAAGGTCATAGCTATTTCTTCAGCTAATTTTCTTTTTCTTACCTTACAAAATGCAGATGGAAATCAGTTGTGATTAGAAGAATAAATTATGTTTTTATCAGACTGTTAAAAAAGAAAATAAATGTCACCTTCTTTTTGCTGATTGTATCGGTACAAAAGGAACATAATGTAAGGGTCTTCAAGTGGTCAGGCTTTTGTACTCTTACTACCCTACTAATTGAGTTCCCTGAGTAGACTGCTGATTGAGGTCATTTGGAACGGAATAAAGGCTTTGGTAGTACTCAATTATACCAGGTATTTATTTCTTAGCATTTTGGCCACATTTTAGATATAGCAGTACACTGACCCCTGCTCACTACATGAGCATAACCTAATCTGATTTTTTTCAGTTAATTATGGCACCCTCCCCACCTCATTGCAGATGTCTTCAACAGCAGTTGTTGATTGCCATCGAGTCAAGAACAACTTATAGCAACTGTCATCATTTATCAAAGCTCATAGAGTTTCCAGAGGCATGTTGTATAGGAAGTGGATGCCACTCCTACTCAATTCACCAGATCATCACTGTGGAAGAGTCAAGTAAGCATCCAGAGATTTATAATACCAGTGTTTTTGACTTTCTGATAGATATATGCCTTTCCTTATGCACTGGAAATTTTTTAATTTCCTTGTGATTTATAATAGGTATTTTCTCAATGAAAGTGAAACATATGAGTAATTTTTGTTTTCAACATTTCTTTTTGAAATGGCGTCATCCACATGTTAGTAAGATGGCTGCTTTCCATCATTTCAATAAGAAATACTTTGACTTTCGTTGAAAGCCAAGTCATTTCTGGTTCCCTCTAGCTCAATTACAATCTATCCTTCTGTCCACAATCACTTGCTGAACAAACTTTCCTGTTCCTGTGAAGATGTAAAAATAACACTTGAGAGCATAAGTTCAGCTGCTTGTGACTATAATGAAGAGGAACTGGAAGCTGAGAATTAAAAAGAGAAGAAAGGAAAGGAAGCTACTTAGCAATCAGAAGAAACAGTGTTTATGAGATCATTAGAAACCCATTTGAAGTGCTTTTTCCTAACTAGCTTTAGCAAAAAGGAAGTTGTCAACTTAGGTCAATGAATATCACCTTATACCTACATAGCTGCAAAGCAATTAATGCATCTTAATACCATAATGATACAGCTGGGAATTACAAAACACCTCCTCCAGATTTGAGCTGCTTTCCCTTGAGGGAGCTTTGATGTCTGCTTGACCACATACTGCCCTCCTTCTCAGTGCCTTCTGAAATGACTATTATATCTGAGCTGGTAAAAAAAATAGTAAATTAGGATGTTTTCATATTTAGCTTCCAGTATAGTCTTGGCTATAGCAATTTCTGAAACACCATGGAAAATTTATGATATTTCCCACTAGGTTTTCAGGCTTGCAATACACAAATACAGAGACAGCAATAAAATCAGTCTCCATACTGATGTAGCTTAATACAGGCTTATTTTTCTCTCCCTCTTAGTTTGCTATTCCTGAGTTGAGAGTGTGATATTAACATACCATCACACTGAGGTGACTTAATTTAGGCTTATTTTCTGTCTCGCTCCCAGCTTTCTCTACCTGATGCATGGGTACAGTGTTAGCATACCATTCCCATAATGAGGGCCTGCCTGGACAGAATGAAAACCTTAAAGGGAGATCCCCTGTGCATTTTCAGACCCTGGGTTATTGCATGCCAGCCTGGAGAATGAAATTAGATTTCATTCAATATTTACATTAGCAATTTTCTGGTTCTAAAATTCATTGCAAACCAATAGCTTCTATAGGTCTGCCTTCTCCTCTGCTGTTTTATTTAGTGTTATCGTTTCACTTTCTCTCCTTACTACAAACCTTTAAGTGTAAGACAGTTTGATCATATAGTAACAGTTATTCTCACCATAAATATTGATCCCTTGGCTTCTTGGTTTTAATAAGGTTTGGATTTAAGGCAAACTGGGACCCAAAAGTGGGTTTAAGTATGCTGTCTTAGGCAGATCAGCTACTAGCACATGCACCTCCCTTTAGTCAGGCTGACAAGCTTATTCCGATGTCCAAGTAACTCACCTGAGCCTCCCTCAGGCTTAAGGCCAATGTGCACTAGGGGCTCAACACTCTCAGAAAGCCGAGCAATCCCTCGAACGTGGAAATGAGGAAAAGAATGCACTGAGATTCCACAATAGTTTCTGACTTTATAACCAAGCAAAGTACTAATAAGGACAATCTTCCCAGCCATAATTCAATGTGTTCTAGTGACAAGCCTGGGAAACTTTGTGAGTAACTAGTTTCTCAGGGCTATTCCAGAAAGGTCCCCTGATTCAGGAGGACTCTCTTGTCTCTTCACAGATCTTGAATATGCAGCCCACACACTCTGCTGCCTGTGGTCAGGTTTACTCAGCCAGAAGCTCTGCTGTCCAAACACAGAAGGTATCTGGTTAGAAACAAGCACAGCCACCAACACACACAAATAAAGGGGACTCACAAAGTCCTTTTCTTCTGAAAGGTGGTGTAACTCCAAGGGGCACAGGTCAGGAGGAACATCACCAAACAAATGGGTGCTATCTTTGCTTGGCCATGAAACATGAGCAGGGCATGTCCACATGAGCAGGGCATGTCCGGGAGAAGATTTACTGTAGCATGGCCAAAATAAACAGACATGGGGAGGGAGTGTTAGCTGGGATGGTGGCTAGAGCTTCTACTTCAAAGTTTCATCCTAGCTGCTTCTAAAGAAACACATTTTTTTAGGATTTCTCCGGACCAGAAAGCACTTAAGAGCTTGCCATTTCTGGATTAACTGTCTTGATCTATTTGTGACTAGGAAAGTCAATTGCATCTCCGTGTGTTTGCTGTCAATGTTAAACAGATGCATGAAAACATTACCACTACTGAGGGCTACTTCAAAATAAGGTGACAGCAACATGACTGCTGGTGGGCCAATATGAGAATAAGGAGCATGCCAATCATTGTGCAGATGTGTTCAAAATTTTCATTTCACTTAAAGCTCCATCTTCCCATTGGGCTGAATGAAATCTAGCCCTGATTCTTTTCTGAAGACAAAAATCTTCTCATTGGAATAGGAATAGGAATAGAAATCAAAATCTAAAGATTTATATTGATTTAAAAATCAGCTAGTACACTTTCAACATAAAAGTTGGAGTCTACAAGTATTTATTTTCTCAAACACCATGGTTTGGCTGTGGAAGGTGGTGAAACAAAAGAAAAAATACAGGAGAAAAGGATGGAAGAAAGCAGATGTTGAGCTGATCTCTAACTATGTATTTATTTTTCTGGTTTGAACTTCATTTGAACCCATTTGGGTCTCTCTGAGCGTTCTGGAGGTCTGGCATCACCACGAGAAAACCTGCCTCACACTTTGGAAATCTCAATGTTCTCCAAGAAGAACTTAAATTTATAGGTTTTACAGCTCTGCTTTCAGAGCAATATGAAATAAAAATGAAACCAAGGATATTTTTGTTTTAAAAAATATTGCATATTTGTATTTTTTATTTTATACTGATTTATTTACAAAGTTTAAATACATAAATACAAAATTTATTTACAAAGTTTGTTTTTCACACTAAATTTTGCTTATTTTATTTTTTGGTTTGTGTAAAGTAGTATTTTTTGTGGGCATCAGAACTCTCAAATAATTTCGAGGAGTAGGTAGAGTATAAATTAATAAAGAAGAGATTAAATTTGTGATATGGTAAAAATCCTAACTAAATAAATGCCTGTATAATGACTTCACAGATAATATTGCCTCAGAACCCTCAGAGAGAAGCAGTTTCATAAGAAAAGACAAAATTATAGCAGATAGATTTCACCCAGTAGAGTGCCAATGGAAGGTGGTAGATAAGTAAGTCCTGTGGGATTTCATTTCCTGACCCAATTCAAAAGATTTGACTTAGATTTTGAGAACAGATGTCAAAACAGGACATGCTTCCAGAGACAAGAAACTCAGTCTGTTTCAGTCATTTTGATTGACCACCAAATTCTTACTTCCTGGGGAAAGATGGTTTTCTTAAAGAGCATCAAGAGTTGTCATCTTCTTGGCAGATGATGTTTTTGTCTGCATGAAGCCTAAATTTTACAGTTAATGTTGTGGTGTGCCATCAAGTTGATTCTGACTAAAATGAAAGTTTTATTATTGAAGCCTCTGGGGGTCTAGTGGTAAAGAGGTTGTGCTGCTAAACCAAAGGCAAGTGGCTCAAATACACTAGCTGGTCTGAGGGAGAAATATGGGAAATCCTCCCACATATGACTTTTGCATCTGTAAATGCTCTGGAGGCTCAGGTGAATTAGTACCTATTCAGGCCTCTGCCTCCAAAGTGTGATGCCTCACATACTTTGGGCATGTTGCAAGGAGATGCTATTCCTTGGAGACAGGCATGATGTTGGGATGGTTGTAGGGTATGCAAAGGAGAAGAAGACCTGTACCCAGGTGGATTGACGATGACTGCTGCAGTGGGCTCATACATGTCAGGAAACATGAGGATGCTGCAGAACAGAACTGGGTTCTGATCCTTTGTTCATAGGGTTACTATGAGTCAAGCTTGACATGACGGCACCTAACAACAACAGTGGCCTCTGCAAGGTTTGAACTGAGCACAGTGGTCTCACTGGTTATGACATTTTGCACTTTATAGCACATCATGAAATTGCATTTGTTTTCTTTGTAAATTTGCTCTTTTTTATTTTATTTTCTATATATAAACTTGTTATGCATCAGAGAGTTCGACAATGACCAAGGAGGATAGAAGGAGAATTGATGTCTTTGAGCTGTGGTGCTGGAAAAGAATATTGAGAATACCATGGACTGCTGGGAAAACGAACAAATTCATCCTGGAAAGGGTTAAACTGGGTGGCTCCATGGAGGCAAGGATTCTGAGGTTCCGTCTAACATACTTTGGACATATTGTGAGGAGAGACGGGTCCTTAGAGAGGGACATCATGCTTGGGAGGGTGGAGGGACAGCGCAGGAGAGGAAGGCCCTCTATGAGGTGGATTGATTCAGTGACTGGGATA
>NW_006400027.1:2931392-2951240 GCF_000299155.1 Elephantulus edwardii
ATTATATATATATATATATGGAGAGAGAGAGAGCATGTGCGAGAGAGAATACTGATTTATTTCCAAAGTTCATATATGTTGTTTTCACACTTGATCTTTCCCATTTCTTTAACCCATCTGTCCCTCCACCAATCAAATTGTGTGACCATTTGATTCCAGCACCCTATCTGCATCTCTCTGCTCACCGTCCTTCCCCCTTTAGATCCTCAAACATGTTTTACTAGTTATCAATTTCTACAATAATGATCTTATACGTTATTTGTCCTTATGGGACAGAGTTAGTTCACTTGGCAAAATGCTCTCCAGTCCCTCCCAAGTTAGGTAATGATTCACAAATTCATTGTTCCCACATTCTGCATAGTATTCCGTTGTGTGAATCTACTATAGTTTCTCAATGTATTTGACTGTAGTTGGACATTGGGCTGTTTCCATTTTCTTGTGATAGCAAATAACACTATTATGAACACCGATGTACAAGTCTCTGTTTGTGCCTCAGTTCTCATTTTCTCAGGATATTTTCCAAGCAATGGAATAGCTGGGTCATATGGAATTTCTATGTTCAGACTTTTGATGAAATATCAAACTGCCTTCCAGAGTGGTTGTACCAATTCACAATACTGCCAACAGTGTATAAGAGTTCCTATCTTGTCACATCCTCTACAACGTTTATTACGTACTGTCCTGTTAAATTTTGCCACTGTTACTGGAGTGAAATGGTATCTCTTTGTGGTTTTAATTTGCAGCTCTTTTATTGCCAGTGATTTTTAGCATTTCTTTTTTTTTTTATTTCAATGAACATTTACAGAGATTTTGGATTTCCATTCATTCATTGTTGCACCTTTCTCCCTGCCTACCTCACCCCCACCCCCAGTTAGCTCTTCTCCTTGAAGAGTAAAACAAAAATTCCTTCATTGATATACAATCACCCTGCAGCCCCCCACACCTCACCCTGAGTATACTCCATTCTGCAACCTTCATTCCAGACTCTTATGATAATCATAATACCCCAAAACATATTGCTTTTAATCTGTTCTCTCCCTCATCAGTATCAATGCAGTATACATAATTCATCTAGTTTTTCTCATTCTTACCCTAACCCTGATGTCAATCCCATTCTACAAAAGTGTTTGTCTTTTTGTGACTGAGGTATTTCACTCAGCATAATGTCCTCCGGGGTCACCCATTTTGAATAATATTGCATGAGTTCCTTGTTTTTCAAGGCAGCTTAGTATTCCAGTGTGTGAATATACCACAGCTTCTCTATCCATTCATTTGTTGATAGGCACTTAGGTTGTTTCTAACTCCTTGCTATTGTGAACAAAGCCGCTATAAACATGGGTGTGCAAATATCTGCTTGTTATTGGTTATGGTCTCTTTAGGGTATATTCCCAGGAGTGGAATTGCTGGGTCAAATGGTATCTTTATTTACAACTTTTTGAGAATGTTCCACACCGCCTTCCAGAGTGGTTGCACCATTTTACACTTCCACCAACAGTGAATAAGGGTTCCAGTCTCTCCACAACCTCGCCAGCATTTGTTGCTTACTGTTTTGTTAAATATTGCTGTTCTTACTGGGGTGAGATGATATCTCATATTTGTCTTGATTTGCATCTCTCTTACAGCTAGGGATTTTGAACATTTCTTCATGTGCTTGTTAGCCATCTGAATGTCATCTTTGATGAAGTGTCTGTTCATATCCTGTGCCCATTTTTTCGATTAAATTATTTACCTTTATCTTGTTGTGGTGTATTTTTAGCATTTCTTCATGTGTCTATTGGCCATCTAAGTATCTTCCTCTGTGAAAATTCTTTTCATGGTTTTTTTGTGTTATTAGTCTTCTCTTTTTAAAAATTTTTGGTTTGTAATTTTTGAAACCTACGATTTTAATCAGGATGGATGGTGAAGAGATTAAGATTGTTCACAGCTTTAGTTTACTTGGCTCCACAGTCAACACTCTTGGCATCAAAAGCCAGGAAATTAAAAGATGTAGTGCAATGGGAAAGTCTACTGTTAGACACCTCTCCAGGGTACTGAAGACCAATGGTGTCCCTCTGGAAACTAAGGTGCGTCTGATGCAATTACTTGCTATGCATCAGAGAGCTGGACAATGACTAGGGAGGATAGAAGGAGAATTGATGCCTCGAGCTGTGGTGCTGGAGAAGAGTATTGAATTTACTATGGACTGCTAAGAAAACGAACAGGTTCATCCGAGAGAGGGTTAAACCAGGCTGTTCCTTGGAGGCAAGGATTCTGAAACTTCGTCTGACATACTTAGGACATGATGCAAGGAGGGACTGATTCTTGGAGAGAGACATCATGCTTGAAAGGGTGGAAGGACAGCGCAAGAGAGTAAGACTCTCTATGAGGTAGATGATTCAGTGACTGGGGTAATTGAGGTGGGTGTGTCGGAGACAGTGAGATTGGCACGAGACAGAGCAGGGTTTAGGACTGTTGTAAATAGGGTTGCTATGAGTCACTTGATGGCACATAGCAACAACAACAACAACAATGATTTTAATAATCTATTTGTTGTTTACCAATCAATATTATAATGGGAACTAGTCATTTTACAACAGACATGCTTTTTGAATATAAATATATATATATGCAGTTTTTCTTTCCTGTTTTGTTAGTTCTATGCAGAAGTGACTAAACTTTAAAAATATCTTTTTATTTCCCACAATAAAGAGTATATTCAAAGGAGAAAAATCTATCTATCTGTACACAGATGTTGTTGATGTTGTTGTTATTTAGTACCAACAAGTCAATCATGACTCATTGTGACAAATCTGAACATTGTCCTATCCCACCTTGTCCTCACGTTCTCCGTCATGCGCAAGTCCATGGTTACAGTCACTGTGCTAATACATTTTATTGAGGGTCTTTCTCTCTTCCTCTGTCCATCAACCTTTCCCAGTTAGATGTATTTTACTTAGAATAGATAGATGATAGATAGAGATAGATAGATAGATAGATAATTGATAGATGATAGATAGATAGATAGATAGATGATAGATATTATTAGATTAGATTTTGGGACTGTAAACATGGTGACATATAACTGTCAAATCTAATTTTGAACTAAAGGAAGAAATAAAACAGTTGTTAGCTTTTAAAACAGAAGAGCCACATTGTTACTTTGGATAAATTCTCTTTCCACAAAATAAAGTGCTTTAAAAATTCAGTGATTGCAATATATTAATGTGGAGGAAATTGTGTATTTGAAAGTATGACCTTCTAAGATTTTTCTAAGGGAAATCCACTGAAAACTTGGTCAATTCTCCTAGTTTATAGATACTTGGGTTGTACTAATAAATGTGAATATTTTAAAATTTATGTATGTAAGAATCTTGTCAGATATCAGGAGCTATAGCTCACAGACTAACATGGAGAGTGAGCATGTAAGTAGCAGTTAAAGATAGAGTGAACAGTCCTGCTAATGTGGTTCATACAAGTAATGTAAGAACACAGAAAAGAGGAGGAGGATCAGGGAAGACTTCCCAGGAGCAGCATGCTCTGAACTCAGGCTTGAGAGACAACTAAATATTAAAGCAATCCAGCACAGCAGTTTGTGCAGTGGAGAGATTCAGTAAGGTAAATGATCTTTTTCTGTCACCTAATTTTCTTTCAAGGGTCTCTGCAGTATAATTGTTAACCATTTGTTTGCCAACTTCAGGACGGCAGTTTGAACACAATAAGCTACTCAAGAGGGGGGAGAAAAAATTTAGAAATAGGTTTTTGTGTACAGGCGCTAGGAAACCTTGTAGCACTAACGCAAAAACAATAGTTTTTTCTTTCAAGTGTGAGCTCCTATGTTTAAATGTCACGATCTCTCAGATTATAAATCAGTTTCTATATTTAAAATTTCCCCACAGCCAATGGAAAGACTGAGACATAATCTTATCAAACATTTACTATTAAGTCGATTGAATTGATGAAAGAAATTGGTCTAACAAATGGATATGATTATAGATAGAAAGACAGATAAGGCCATCAGAAAGTAGGAAAGTAAACAGAACATAATAACAGAACAAGCAATGGAATGCTGTATTTTACGTAGATGGGTAAATTGAACGAATTACATAAGTTTAACCTAAAGAAAATACAAAAACATTTATCTCAGTCTTATAATTTGAAAATATACCATGTAGAAGATATTTCTTTTAAAATTGAATAACCATGCAGAGAGACTAAAGACTAAAGTTAATTGGTGGTTAACGGGGCCCAGGGAAAAGAGAAAGATCATGAGGTACAGTTAGTCTTCGATTTACAATGTGCGTCTATTCTTCTAACTCTCTTGTAAATGGGTTCTGAACTGTTGAATACAATATCATTCTGGTTGGGTGTTCTGTTTGTTTCTTTTAAATTTTCTTTAATATTGCCTTTTATTTTCTTTATTTTAATTTTATATTTGTTTGCATATAAAGTTCATATGCATTGTGTACCATTCATGTACATCACTTTTCACAAATTCCTAAATTTACATTGTGTTTTAAATCTCATTAACATATTGTGTTTTATAAAATTAAGCACCAAAGGTCTGTGTCCACAATTACCCCATATTTTCATGTCCCCATTGGACTTTCCTAACTCCTTCAACACTTCCTTCTTCCACCGAACTCTGTCATTGTAGTGATTTCCTCCCTTCCCCACACTTAGCTTCCCTGCTCTTCTCCTCTTACCCTTCTGGACTTTCATGTTGTTATTGCTATGTGCCATCGACTCGCTTGAAACTCATAGCAACCCTATGTACAAGAGCTCTAAACACTATTCTATCCTTTGCCAAACTCGCCGTCTCAAACACACTCACTCCCACCACTCCACTCACAGAATCGATCCATCATCCATCTAATCAAGGGTCTTCCTCTCCTGTGCCGTACCTCCACTCTCCCAAACATGATGCCCTTCTCTAAGGACCAGTCCCTCCTTTCAACATGCCCAAAGTATGTCAGACGAAGCTTCAGAATCCTTGACTCCAAGGAGCACTCTACCTCCACCCTCTCTAGGACAAACCTGTTTGTTCTTTAGCAGTCCATGGTATATTAAACACTTTTCTCCAGCACCACAGCTCAAAGGCATCAATTCTTTTTCTATCATCCCTATTCACTGTCCAATTCTCCGATGTATAGCACCTAATTGAGGGGACTATAGACTGGTTCAGATGCACCTTAGTCTCCAGCCTGAAATCGTTGCTCTTCAGTACTCTTGAGAGGTCTCTCACAGCTGACTTTACCAATGCAATTCATCTCCTGATTTCCTGCATTGCTGTTGCCAAGAGTGTTGACTGTGGAACCAAGTAAATTAAAACTTAATTATCTCAATCTCTTCACCATCCATACTAATGCTGCCAATTGACCCAGTGGTGAGAATCTTTGTTTTCTTGATGTTGAGCTTCAATCCATACTGAAGACTGCAGTCCTTGACCTTCTGCAGCAAACGCTTCTGGTCCTCCTCAGTTTCAGTAAGCAGGGTTGTGTCATCTGCATAATGCAGGTTGTTGATGATTCTTCCATCAATCCTGATGCCACATTCCTCTTCGTACAGCCCAGTGTCTTGAATGATCTGTTCTGCATACAGATTGAAAAGGTATGGAGGCAAAATACATCCCTGATGTACCCCCTTCTTGATTTTGAACAATGTAGTGTCTCCTTGCTCTGTTTTGATGACTATGTTTTGGTTCAAGTATAGGTTTCGTATAAGCACAATCAAATGTTCTGGGATTCCCATTCTTCTCAGAGTCACACACAACTTTTAAGTTAACCTTCCATTTTTAAACTAATAGTCTTATGCAGTATTTGTCCTTATGAGACTGAGATAATTCACTCAGCATAATGTACTCTAGCCTCTCCAATATAATGTAGTAGTTTATGAAATAGTTGTTCCTTGGTTCGGCATAGTATTCCTTTGTGTGAATGTACCATACTTTCTCAATCCATTTGCTTGTTGATGGGCATTTGAGCTGTTTACATTTTATTTCTATTATGATTAATACTGCTTTGAACATAGTTGTATAGTTGTATAGATCTCCATTTGTATCTCAGTTCTATTTTCCTTAAGGTATATTCCCAGCAATGGAATAAGTGGGTCTTCAACAAATGGTGCTGGCAAAACTGGAGATCTCCCTGCAGAAAGCTGAAGCATGTTCTACATCTTACATCATACACAAAAATTAAGTAAAGTTGGATCAGAGACTAAAGGGTAAAGCCCCAAACCATAAAAAACAAAAGAAGCAAAATGGGACCAATCTTAGGACTAGAAAACATTTGGCAATACCGTTTCAGACAAGGGTCTCATATCACAAGTTTACAGAATCCTATAGGGCCTCCACAAGAAAAATACTGATGACACAATTATAAATTGGGCAAAAGGCATGGAAAGACTTTCAAATGGCCAATAGACACATGAGGAAAAACTCAAACTAACTGGAAATAAAAGAGCTGCAAATTAAAACCACAATGAAATACCATCTCACCCCATTAGCTGTCACAAAGTTTAACAGCAAGTAATATATGGTAGAAAGAATGTGGCTCTTATAAACTGTTGATGTGATTGTAAAAGGGTACAACCACTCCGAAAGGCAGCTTGGCATTTCCTCAAAGAGCTAAATGTTGCTATTTTTGTTATGTGCCATCGAATCACCTGTAACCCATGGCCTGTATCAGGCGCACCTTAGTCTCCAGAGTGATATCATTGCTCTTCAATACTTTGGAGAGGTCTCTAACAGAAGACTTACCCATCACAATTGGTCTTTTAATCTCCTGGATGCTGGTGCCAAGAATGTTGGCTGTGGACCCAAGCAAACTAAAGCTGTTAACAATCTCAATCACTTCATCATCTATCATGATGCTGCCAATTGGACCAGTGGTGAGAATCTTTGTTTTCTTGATACTGAACCTCATGTAGAAGATAATTTTATTAATACTAAATCTTTCTAAGTGATATTCACAATGCTTAATTTAATTTAGGAAACAACTTTCTCAAGTCCAAATACTAGCCAGCAGGAACTGACTTGTATGAGAGAGATGGATCAGCCATGAAGCTGTGGGCAGATCTGAGAGGGACCTAATCTATAGTACAAAGAGGCTGGCAAATGCAGCCAGAAATGCACAACCTGGAGAGAATAACATCCACAAACGGGATCCTCAATAGGTTGAGTCCTTGTATATATCAAAAAGTTTTTCTATCATAAGGTCAAAAAAAATTGTTGGGTGGAGGGGGAGGTGGTTGAAGGGGGAAGTGAAGGAAATGGGAAAGAGTTGGTATGAAAAGCAATGTACACGAACTTTGTAAATAAACCAGTATAAAATAAAAAACAAAACAAAAAGGGGATACATAACTTTTTCCAGCAGGGTGAAAAGAAAATCCAGAATACTAGCAAATGAGTACCAGAAAATATTAGAAAAGGCATTCTTTGAAATAATTGTACCTCTATTTTCTCATGGAAATTATGCAAGAACAAATAGAAACATGTTGGTTAGTGAAGTAATATTCACTGCTTACTGTTTGTACTGTAAATGTAGACAGGAAAATCCTCTTGATATTAATTGACAGCCTTTCACAATACCCCCATAGGTTTAAAATAGAATTCAGGCCCTTGCAAAGATCAGAAGGCAACATCCTACAGCGAGAAAATTGATACCATGAAGCAGCAGTTCTCTTTGAAGCTGAGTGAAGAGGTCCACTGAGGAAAGTTAAACACAAAAGTCAAGTTTTGCCAACTACAGAAGGAAAAATGCCAGCATCTGAAGCATTTCAAGCAATAGACCAATTTCTAGCACTGGCAGGTTGTTGGGACCTGGCTGAAGAGAGCTAATGAAACTTGTTTCCCTCCCCAAATCTCCTGTCTCCAAAAGCTCTCACAGTAACTAATTAGCAGGCTCAGAGGGTCGCAGAGACCAAAGGCCTTTTGTCTTATCACCTGTGGACTTCCCTGAACATTTCATCCTTGGAATTGACCCAAGACCATGATGCAGCCCGAATTCGCAGGTTTAGTTTTATAGAGATATTCACACTAAAAGTCGCTGAAAAGACAATGTACAAACATTTTTTAAAGTTCCAAAATCACTGAGAGAAACAGTACACATACACATGTTAAGAATTCATGTATCATTTTGAATTGAAAAATTCATTGGCATTTAGAACATCTGAAATATTGTGTAACTCCCATTTCTACCTCATTTCAAAACATTTCCATCACCCCAAATGGAAACCCTTTACCAACTAAGCAGTCATTCTCCATCCTCCTCTGCTCCGAGGCCCAGGAACCACCAATCTCTCTCTTTCAGTGAATTTACCTTTCCTGATATTTCATATAAATGGGATTATACATATGAGATCCTTTCTGTTGAATTTCTTTCATTTCATCAAGGGTTTTTAAAAGATAAAAATAGTGTACACTTACTTCTTTAACCATGAATTCTTTTGTAGTTCAAAGTCTGTTACTCTGAGTGTTGGTAACTATACTCTCTGGTTGTCCAGTACTCTACAATGTGAATTCATCATCTGCATCAAATTCGATCCTCACAACAATCTTACAAAACCAGCAGGGATGACACTAGTTTGGCCATTTCACAAGCCAGAACATCTAGACAAGCAGACTACCAGCTCAACCTGACTAATGAAGCTTATCTTACACATTCCAGGCTTCTCATGACTTTTTTTTACACCACTGTTTGCGTTCCTGTCAGAGTTATTCCTTACATATCTAAAGGAGTCTTCTAACACTCAGAAAAATTCCTTAATATGGTATAGCATCTGCATTTAAAATCTCAAAAGCCTATTTTAAGTTAACAAGATAAATTAAAACTGAGGAGTATTTTTTACTATTTGTGTTCAATGGAGAGTTGTAATTGACAGGTACATACTACTATCAGTTATTGTTGTGTACCATAGAATTGTGGCCAACCCATGGCTGACTCTCCAGTGGGTTTTCAGAGGAAATTAATCACATAGGAGGAAATTGCTGATCCTTTTCCCATGGAGCACCTGGTGGCCTCCAACTGTGTGGCTTTGGGATTGCACAGCAGCTTCTTGCCACCAGGCCACAAATGTAATCAAACTCAGTGTTCAAATCCCCATATAGACTGAGAAGGCCTGGACATACTGGTCTAGACTCTCCCCTGAGGGTTGAGTATTGCCTGGTCGTAACTTGTTTTGATGGTAAGAAGTTTGGATATATAGGACACATAGGTCTTTCCTGAAGACTTTGACAGATCAGCAGTAGCATTCTCTCCTTCCACAAGGTAGACTCATGAGCAGCTGCCACCAGTCTATCACTGGATGCGTCTTACTTGTTCTGACAGTAAATACATTCCAGCAGAGCTCCCAGATTAAGATCTATTAGGAGGAAAGCTCTGACCAACCAATTGAAACTCTTTGAGTCATATGGTGCAATCTGCAATAGATCAGGGAGTGATAGAAATGGGCAGCATTACTTTTCTTTGTGCTTTGGGTTGCTATGAGTTATAAGCTGACTTGCTGACAGCGAATAACAAAAATAATATCTATCCAGATCAATTTTCTATACTGCTCAACTAAGACCCAGCGAAAGCCCTATGCCGAATATTCTGAACTACTTCTACATAGACCAGTGCAACTTCATGAAAGATCAATCTGCCAAAAGGTTGGTACATGATTATTGCCAACGGTCATTCTATTTTGTTGGAAGTTTTCAAAAAATATCAGGAATCTTTTAAACTCTCTCTCCCAGTTTTTATTGAAGAGCTGACTTGTGCATAAGTAGTCAATGCATAAATAGTAGCCCAAACTAATGCAAACAAAATACTAGGTACTGTCTGGTTCATTTCAACTCACAGTGACTCAGGCGTGTCAGAGAACTATGCCTCATCGAGCTTTCACCAACTGATTTTTCTGAAGTAGATCAATAGGCATTTTTTAAACTTTTTTTAGTTGTTTTACATTGGTTTGCATACAAAGTTCATATACATTGTGTTTCACACTATACTTCATGTATATTATGTTTCATACATTCTCTTTCATTATGTTTTATAAAATTAACCACCATTGAACTATACCAACCATTATACTTTCTTTCTAGATCCCTGACAGATCATTCACATTTCCTTGACCCCTCTCCCTTCACCCACCAAATTATGCAACTCTGTAATTTCTTCCCTGCCCACTCTCACACTCCTCTGGTCCCACACCTTTTCCTCTTGGATGCACGTTTTGTTATCCTTTTATTTTTCCAATAATGGTCTTATGCAGTATTTATCCTTACGAGACTGAGTTAGTTCATTCAGCATAATGCCCTCCAGTTTCTCCTAAATTATGTAACATTTTTTCTAAATCATTGCTCCTGAGTGCTACATAGTATTCCATTATGTGAATGTACCACAATATCTCAAGCCACTCAAATGTGGTTGGACATTTGGGCAGTTTCCAAGTTTTTATTATTGTGAAAACACTGCTATGAACATTAGTGTACAAATCTCCATTTGTGGTTCAATTCTAACTTCCTTAGGGTATAGTCCTAGCAGTGAAATGTCAGATGGAATTTCTATGTTCAGTTTCTGAGGAGACACTGTACTGCCTTCCAGAGTGTACAATTTCATAACTCCACCAACAGTGTATAAGAGTTTCTATCTTGCCACATGCTCTCCAACATTTATTGCTTCCTGTCCTGCTAAACTTTGCCACTGCTAGTGAGCTAAAATGATATTTCATTGTGGTTTTGATTTGCATCTCTCTTATTGCCAGTAATTTTGAACATTTCGTCATGCCTGTTCAAAAGGCATTTTTTAATGCATAGATAAGAAACTCAATTGTAGTTACACCTTGATTTCAATTCAGGATGAAACTGTGTAGGACTGCTCAATAACATTTTCATGAGTGTAATAATTTTTCAAGTAGTTCCCAGACCCTTCTTCCTATGTTGAAGTTCGATGTCGTTGTTGTTATGTGCTGTCATTGTCAACTAGGGCACGACATAGTGGCACTATGACCAGCAGGTTGGCCCTCTGTGCCATCCTCATGATCTCCACCATATGAAAGCTCACTGTTGCAGCCAATAGGTCAATCCATCCTTCTAAGAGTCTTTCCTTCTTTCACCAACAGCTACTTTTCCCAGAATGATGTCTTTGAGGTTAGCAGCCAATTATTAACTATTCGTATTGCCAAGGACCTTAATGTATAAATAAAACAAAATCCAGTCCAGTTAAACTCATGGCCACTATGTGGATTCCAACTCATAGAGACTCTGCAGGAATTAAAAAAATAAAATAAAAAGATATTGCTTATTTTTCTTTGAATTATACACCTTTTGATTGGCTGTGCCACACACTACACATTCAGCTACTAAGTAATTTGGTGATGACAAAGTTGTGTCTTTTTGGTAAAAATTAGTTTTTCAGACAGTTCTTTATATTAAAGTTACCCATTCTGTGACCACATTGGGCACATCCATTATTTCTGAATTTATACACATTAAGACTGTACATTTAATATTTTCAAAGGTACATTCTGCAATCAAACTGATATCCAATAACTTACTTACCATCAACTACAAATAAGTATCTGACATTCTTGTTAAGGACACTGAATAGATTTCTCCTGCCCCTGGTTTATTTTGAGCTGTGACTTCAGCAAGTCGCCCAGAATCTCAGAGTAGTCATATTTGGCAGGACTAGACTGCCATCTAGAGACAGGTTGAGCTCCAACGCTCCTGGGCCTCAGTGAGCTTGCTCTTTAGCAAGAGCAGCTGCCTGCCAGTCAGGACGCTCCAGCTACCTTGAGCAATGTGGGAAGCGCTCCTGCTGAATCTAGAGATGATAGAGCCAAGAGTCTAGAGCAAGGAGCTGAGGTGACTGGACACTAAAAGTCCTCCAGTCCCTAAAGGTTAGGTGACCATGGCGGGGAGGGGCAACAAGCACAATGCAAACCTTGGTGCAGGGATGAGTCTGTTTAATCTGCTGTTATTAACAATCCCATTTGCTAGAAGTGGAAATCACATTCCAGATCAGTCAGAAGTTTCTGATTAACAGCATCAGCTGGAAGAAAGGAGTTCTTCTAAATAAAGGGCAGTGAAATCTGCCATTTATGTGAAGATCCATTCTCCATATTCCTCATGGAGCTCAAACCTGACTTCTGTTTTCCTGAGTAAGCACATCTTTGTTTCTAAATCCTGGGCACATTTGGCATCATCTTCTGTGTATTTTGCCTACAGGTCAGAAGGCCCATAGCCTCTAAATGAGTAGAGTTTGAATAAAAAATATGAAAATGTTTCTAGTCTTTGCAATGCCGGTACATAATCTGAGATTCCCTTACCCCTTACTTCTCTTCTCCCCTGATCTTTTATTCATATTTACGTCTTTCATCAGGCAGTCTCTTGACAGATGAAAAGCTGCTGGCTGAAGAATTACAGAGGTGACTAACATGACTGAGAATCACATGCATATCTGCTGGTAAGTGCTTGGTAAGTCCCTATTTTGCTGGTTCTACTTAGCTAGTCAATTGTTTCCAGTAGAAGGCCATGTGGGAGTCTTTCAACCAATGGGTAGAAAGTTACAAAAATATGTGCAGTATTTTGAAAATTTTGTAAGTATAATATTTATAAAAATAAATAAGTGATACCCACAATATGTATCCAGTAGTGCTGCTACTCTTTTTGGCTCGACCTCACAGTTTTAAAAAACTCAATGTCATATGTTGCTTTCTTTAGGGGTTTTAAATAAGATGTGGGTAGAAAGTCCTTCAGTATATTGTGGTTGAAAAAGCTCTGGTTCAAAGGCCAAATGACTTAGTTTGGAAATTTGCTCTCTCACTTTATAATTCAGACAGGCTTATTTCCTTATCTGAAGGAGTAGAGGAAAAACGGCCTGGAGAATCCTTATGAAGTTTATAGATTAAAGATGACAATGGATATGAAAGTATTCTTCCTGGAAGAATAATGTGGACATTAAGGATGTTTCTTTTCTTTAAAATCTTACATTTTCCTTCCTTATCTTCAAAGAGCTTTGTAACTGTGAGTAGGATGCTAACAATACTTGGTCTAGTGAATTGTGCTCTATCTTATCACAACCAAATCCATAGAAGCACTTGTCAGCTGTGTACCTGAATCACCTGAGAATCTTGCTAATAGACTGAACTGGATTCAGTGGGTCTGAAGGGGGCAGGGGGCAGGTCTAAGAATCTCAAGGACATGTTGACAGCTGTGGTCTAAGATCATATTTTAAGCAGCAAGACTCCAAACCTGGGCTCAGCAATCTGTAGCCCATGGGTCAACCACTTATTTTTTTGTCATCTTTTACTGGAACACAGACACACTTGTTTATCTACATATTGAGCATGGATATTCTCTTGCTTCAGTGATAAGATTTACTGACTGGCTCCTGCTCTGATCCTTTCTCTGAAGCTTATTTCTTTTTGTAAACTTTATCAACCATTGTCTTAAATAGTTTTAGGGAGAGAAGAGAGGTCCAGAAGAGGACATATTTGTTTTTCTATTGTTGATGTTATAAATCATGAGAAATGAGGGGTCTTGAACTAACACATATTTAGGATGCTGCAGTTCTGTTGATTGACAGTCTGATGACTGTGACAGCCTCACTGGGATGAAAAGCAAAGTCTTGGAAGGACTACACTCCTGACTGGGGAAGGACTATGCTCCTGACTGGGGAAGGGCTACACTCCTTGTTCCAGGGGAAATCCTATTCCTTATCTTTTCCAGCTACTGAAATCTATCTCTGATAGGCTCTTGGGTGAGGATGACTCAGGACAGTGTGAGGTTCAGATCTGTAGTTCATAGGGTAATTGTGTGTCATCGATGACTAGATGACACCTAATAAAAGCAGTCACAGTCTCCTCTAGTGTGATATACTGCCTTTGAGAGTCTGCTGCAGGGTCGGCTATGAGTTAGTCCTGACTCAATGGTATATGGTGATGACAACAACAAAGTTCGCATGCAGTTCCTCACCCTCATTCTGTCGCTTCAAAACTAGCCAGGTGGCTCTACCTTCCATTATCATGTCTCTCTCTCTTTCTCTGATTTCAGCTGAGACAGGAATGCCAATAATCTTACAGTTTCAAGGTACTGGACTTAATCACAACCGTAAAGCTCTGTGTAGGGTCCGGAGAACAGGGTGTATACATCTGGGGGAGGCTCGTTATCATGCTTACTCTACTATCCCAAAAAAAAATGTTGAAATGACATTTTCCTGATAATTTTTCCAAAGTTATATCAACAAAATAAGTTTGAAAAGATGTTGGAGGAAGTTTTATGAGGAAAAAAAAGAGCAGGAAGTATGTAAAAAGGTAGCCAGAGAGCCTACCCATTGAATTTCTTCTTCCCTCAGCAAGCAAAGGTGTATGACCATTTCCCAAGGATACATCTGTACGTCTGCACAGGACATGCATTGTCTGGAGGATGCCCTGAAGTTGCTCAGCACACAGCCTTCACTATCACCTCTTGCCCTTCCTCTCTCAGCCACCTGTCTTTGATATCAGACTTTGGCTGCACTGCTGTTTAGTTATGATTGAATTTATAATTATTTGGATTTTTTTCCTCAAGTCTACTTAAAAAGATAAAAACAAAAACTTGCTCATGTTAGTGTGTTGCAATAAAATTAATTACCCTCATTGATAAAAATCAACCTACAAAGAAAAAAAATGAGAAGGTTGGAAAAATATTACAACTATAAAGTGAGACAACTTGCTGCATAATAAATAGCTTAGAATTAAACTCCAGTCACTCAACCTTCTATCCAGACACAGTATCATTACCTCAATAAGATCAAGCAACCCAGAAGCCAACACTGCTATATAGAGGAAGAATGTTGACCTGTGGCATTGGAATGGGAAGGCAGCAAAGCAAAGCAAAGCAAAGAGAAGGAAGCTTTCACAGGGCCATTTTTCCGTTATACCTGTAGCCCAACAGGGAAGATTTCAAATATGAATCACTGACAACCTCCTGCTAGGCTATTATGCTTAATCTTTCACATTTTGAGTATGTCATGGTACTCCACAACACAAAGCTTATTTCATAAGCCCTTGTCACTCTCCTAATTTTATTCTCTTCAACAATGCCAGAAATATAATAACAGATAAGTGACCAAGAAAATATATGTGACCCAACCATTGTATTAGGTTTCATTTTGCTAAAGGTCAAGCAAAATTATCCTTAGAGATATTGTTACATGGTTCCTGGGGACAAAAGGTTTCCTTTCAGAAGAGCTTCTTCGAAGCAGTGGGCTGTGTTTCAATCCTCAGCTAACTTTTAGTTAATGACTCTTGCCTTTTCTCCCACCAGCTCTGCTTATTATCGGGAGAATGCAATGTGGAGTAGTGCTGTCAGCATGAACAGCAGGGTCAGTGGCTAATCCCAAATTGTATGCCCCTGGGATGCCTGCGACAGACTGAGGAAATGCTTACCTTTGATTAACCTTCCAGGTAGAGAAAGGGAGGCAGTCAGGGTCTGCAGCTACATGACATGGTATAATAGCAGTTTTAAAATATGACATTCCTGAGGGAAAGAAAGAAAAGTCTCAGTACAGGGTGCTGACCCAGTGTGACGAATTAAGATTGTGTCTGCACAATAGCAAGCAGTCTTTGGGGAAGGAACGCCATCAACCTGGCCATACATTTCTAAAAATGTTTGCTACAGTAATGATAATTCCTTCTGTGTGCTCAGAGCTGCCTGGGGTGCAGGTGCTTCCACGGCACCCCCTCAACACAAAGCCCGCCCCCCTGTCATCCTTTATTTTTTTTTATAAATAAAATTTTTATTTTATACTGGTTTGTCTACAAAATTCATATACACTTTAACACTGATCTTTCCAATTTCCTTTACTCACCCATCCTTTTACCTATCTAACTGTGTGACCCTATGATTGCTCCCCTGCTCATCCTTACCCCTCAGCTCCTACTCCCTCCTTGAATCCTCACACCTGTTTTACTGTTTATCTTTCTATTTCTATAGTAATGGTCCTATACAATATTTGTCTTTAAGGGACTGAGTTAGTTCACTTACCATAATGCACTTCAGTCCCTCCCAAGTTAGGCAGTGATTTTCAAAACTATACTCCAGCATGCTATATAGTATTCTATCATGTGAATGTACCATAATTTCTCAATCCATTCACTTGTGATTGGACATTTGAGCTGTTTTCATGTTCTTATGATGATGAATAACTCTGCTATGAACATCGTTTTACAAATCATCTCAGTTTGTGTCTCAGTTCTCATTTTCTCAGAGTTTATTCTAAGCAGTGGAATAGCTGGGTCATATGGAATGTCTATGTCCAGCTTTTTGGGGAAATGCCAAGCTGCATTCCAGAGTGGTTAAACCATTTTACAATCCCACTGACAGTGTAGAAGGGTTCTTATCTTACCACATCCTTTCCAACATTTATCACTTGCTGCCCTGTAACACTGCTCAGGGGTAAGATTGTGGTTTTGATTTGCATCTCTCTTATTGCGGGTGATTTTGAGCTCTTTTTATGTGTTTGGTGGCCATCCAAATATCTTCCTCTATGAAAAGTCTTTTCATGTCTTTTACCATTTTGTAGTTGTGCTATCAGTCTTTTTTCTTGTAGACACCCTGTAAGATTTTGCAAAGTTTTGATCTGAGACCCTTCTCTGAAATGGTATTGCCAAATGTTTTTTCCCAGTCAATAGGTTTTCTTTTCATTCTGTTTGAATATGTTTTAATGTGCACAGAGATTTAATCTTTAGAAGGTCCTATTCATCAATTTTATCTCTCCTTGTTGTGTTTTTCTGACTGTATTTGCCAGCCTTTTTATACCAAGAACTAGGCCATGAACAAAGCTTAGAAGCTTGGTCCTACTGTTTATGGTTTGGGGCTTAACTCTACGTCTCTGACCCACCTTGGGTTGATGTTTATGTATGCTGAGAGGTGTGCATCCTGCTTCAGCTTTCTGCAGGCAGGTAGTAGTACAGTTTTTCCAGCACCATTGTTGAAGAAGTTGTCATTTCCCCATTAGATTGTATTTCTTTGTTTAATATCAGTTGACATTAGATGGATTAATTTCTAGGTTCTTGATTCTATTTCATTGGTCTATCTGCCTTTGATTGTACCAGTGCCATGATATTTCAATTATTACAGATGTGTAGTAGGTTTTGAGGTTATGGAGTGCTATGCCTCCCACTTCATTCTTATCTTTCAAAAGTGCTTTGCTTATTCAAAGTTCCTTTCCTCTCCAAATAAATTTGCCAATTGTCATTTTTATCTTTTGAAAAATACAATTGGTGTCCGGATTGGAATTGTTTTTGGTAATATTGTTATTTTTACTATGTTGAGTCTTTCTATCCATGAACAAGGAATTTTGAAAAAAAATTTAGGTCTTTTATTGTGTCTCAGCAATGTTCTATAATTTTCTTTGTAAATTTTTTTGTATCTCTCTTAACTATCTGAATTTGTGGTTGACTATTGGAAATGGTATTGTTTCTTAATTTTTTTTTATCTGTGTTTGTTACTGTAGAGGAATCCCAATGGCTTTTGTATATTGATCTTGTATCCTTCCACACTACTAAGCTGGTATACTAACTCTAACAGTTTGTTGTTACTGTTTTTTGGTTGTTGTTGTTGAGTTCTTGGGGTTTTCTGTGTAAACTATCATATCATATATCATATATCATATATCATATATCATATATCATATATCATATATCATATATCATATATCATATATCATATATCATATATCATATATCATATCGTGACAGTTTAGCCATCTCTTTGTTTATTTGGATGACTTTTACCTCCTTCTCTTGTCATATTGCCCTAGCAAGTACTTCCAATACAGTATTGAATAGAAATCCCACCATCCTTTTTATTTTTTTTTCAGTTTTTTTTATTATTAAATTTTATTCGTTTTAATGAACATTTACAGAGATTTTGGGTTTTCATTCATTCATTGTTGCACTGTTTTCTCTACCCTCCTCCCCAGTACGTTCTTCTTTTTCTCCCCCTTGAATGTCTGTTTTAATTGTCCAATTGCCACAGTGCTTGTCAAAGCTAGTTCTGATTAATCTCCTTTGTCAGTGTTTCAAATGCAGGCTTCACTGAATAGTAGAAATCATGATAAGCTCCCAATGAACTTTCTTCTTCTTCTTGCCTCTTGCTATTTAACAATATCTTTAATGAAAGACAATGAAGAGGAAAGAAATTTCATTGAGTAGGAAGAAGATGGGAAAGCTGTGTACTATGGAAATGCAACTCTAGTAACATCTCTATCAGGCAGGAGAGGTCAGAAAACCATGAAACTACTTTGACTTCTGGGCCTATGGTATAATAAGAAAAAACCTATCACAAAAATCTTCAATCCTGTGTTTAAATATAACTGTTGACAAATAAGTAAAAAACTGTGAAATTCCCAGCCAATGGATTCTCTTTTTTCTTTTTAGAAGCCTAAAGGTGAGGAAAAAATGGGATTGCTCTCATAGTTAAAAAAGTCATCTCAGCAGGAAGCAGCTAAGAGAATATGCTGTCCCCTTTCCCTTATGAATCAGGGTGAAGTCTCTCTCAGGGAGAAGTGATAGGGAATGGCAAAGGACACACTGAAAAAGGAGATTAATCAGAACTGGCTGTGACAAGCACCGTGGCAATGGGACAATTAAAACAGACCTCCAAGGGAAAAAAAAAGAGGAACGAACTGGGGAGTAGAGTAGAGAAAATAGTGCAACAAAGAATGAATGGAAACCCAAAATCTCTGTAAATATTCATTAAAATTAATAAAATTTAATAAAAAAAGGGAAAAAGTCATTTCTAGATCCATCTTGAAATACAATATTGTGAGGACAGGATAGTATCCATATAAATACAATGAAGTCCATTGAATACCATTATCATTCAGATATATGCACCAACAAATAGAGCCAAAGAAAAGGAAATAGAAGATTTCTACCAAATTATACAGTCAGAAATCGGTCAAACATGCAATCAAGATGTTCACAGCTTTAGTTTGCTTGGCTCCACAGTCAACACTCTTGTCAATGAACAAGAGATAAGAAGCTTGCCCTATCCTTTAGAATTGTTTTCAGTTAAATCCTGCCAGAGCAGGGTGGACCCTAGTCCTAATCGCTTCTGAGTGGTGAGAAAAGACAGTGTCACACATATAAGAGGAGACAGACAGCACATGGTGAGACACAAGTGCATCTGCAGAATGACACTAAGAATTGCCAGCAGCCTTAGTACCCGAGGTGAGAAGCATAGACTTGACCTTTTCTCAAAGATCTCAGAAGTAATTGGCATGGCAGCCTCCAGAACAGTGAAAAATGAAATGTCTATTCTTTAAAGATATTGACTTTGTGGTATTTTGTTATTGCAGCTCTAAGAAGAAAATATAAATACCATTTAGTGCTGAACTATATTTCTAGCCATTGAACAAAGCCTGTTGGCCCTACACAATCCAATTCAGAAAGAAAATATACCATAAATTGTTCTATTTCTGTTGCCGTATATCAACATTATATCCTTTTTCGAAAAAAAATATACACATACACATATATAAACTTATATATAATTTCATATGTCTTATATAGTTTGATGTCACTTTGTTCCTGTTCAGAAAAATATAGGCAATATCCTCCCATGTGATTTATAGCCTCTGAAAATGCACCGAGGGAGTCAGTGATGAATTGGTTCTGCTTTGACTGAATGCAATATAGCAACATGTAATATATGAATTAAAATCTATCCATAGGTTTATATGTAATATTCTTTTTTTTAAATAATATTCCCTTAAACCTTTATTTTTAACATTATTTGTAGTGTCTCTTTTTTTTTTATTTTGGTTGTTTATTTTTCATTTCAATGAACATCTACAGAGATTTTGGGATTCCATTCATTCATTGTTGCACCCTTCTCCCCAC
>NW_006400027.1:2957575-2964090 GCF_000299155.1 Elephantulus edwardii
GGGGGGGGAGCAATGCAGTACCTGAAGATGGGGGTCGTGGGTCCTATATGTAATATTCTAACCCCCAAGGAATTAAGGAGAAAGTTTGTAAAAATGCTGATGATAAAAGTTGATGATATTGAACATTTCAAAGAAATACATAAAAAATTAAGGAGTATCTAGTTGACTTTTATCAAAACTGCACGGTCAGAACAGAATCCCATCTTAAATGTGCAGATACCTGAAATAAAATCCTGATAGTCCCCAATGCCAGATTTTATCAAATGTTAGAAAATTAGTGAAATGTATATATGTATGTGTGTATGTGTGTGTGTCTATCTATCTATCTATCTATCTATCTATCTATCTATCTATCTATTTTCACTTTGAGCATTTTATAAATATAATTATTCTCAGCTCTTCAGATCAAGAATTGTTATCTTAAACTTGATATGACAATTTTAACGTTGTTATTGTTAAGTGCCATCGAGTCGTTGGTGACTCATAGTGACCCTATGAACAAAAGTCCTTGACACCTGCATAACTTTCATCCTTTCTCCAGGTTCATAGGGTTTCTGGATGCAAGCTGTTTATGAAAGTATATGCCACTCCTTCTTCCAAGCTTGTTTTAACCGGAGAGTGCCACCAAACACTGTACACCATGGGGAACCATTATCACATTTGACACATCAGTGTCACAGTGTTCAGCTTCACAGCGACCACAAGTTACCTCTCTATAGCAAGTGGACACACCAGGGCTATATGACCTAGAAGACTGTTTGAACAAACACGATTAAAGATAGGCCTTAAGGCCTCAGATTAGAGTCGCCCATCTTTGGCTTGGTAACATTGCTTTCAGTCCACTAGGCCAACTGGTCTCTGTGTTGTTGAGTGCCATGGAGTCATAGGCAACTCATAGAGACCCTATGAAAGAAGGTCCTCGACACTTGCGTGTGTGACTTTCATCCTTTCTCCAGGTTGATAGGGTTTCCGGAGGCAAGCTATTTATAGAAGATTACAAATTTCAATAGGTAATCAAAATTTTTAAAATAGTTTCTCCAGCCAGCTGTACCTGGTTTACAAAATAAATTTTTTTTACGCTGAGCAAAATCTGATGGCAGTCATGTTGTAGTATGCTGTCAAGTGGGGACTGTAATAGCAATTTTAAAGTTTCTAATTTATACCTTCTCAATTCAACTCAAATTTCAGGGTCTGGAGTGTTTTAGCCCAGTAACTCCTTTTTTGTTTTTAAGCCAAAAAGAAACTTGGCTTTTCTCATCAACTGAACTTGTTCAGCCAACTAGGTACGCAATTTTCAGCCTATTATCAGCAGTGTCTTTAACTCAGGGCAGCAACTATGCTCTTTTCTACCTTATTTATTCAGTTCTGAGCATATAGTGTTGTAAAGGCTCTTTGATCAAAGAAAGACTTAAGAATGAGCCTGGTAGATGCTGGGTTTGATTTTCTAAACATTAACACAAACTATGTCTGCGATTAGAAACTGAACCTTCCCTAAAAACCCAGCAAGAACAATTCTTCTTTCAGGGGTTGAAAATTTCTTTGTGCAAGCACCCTAGTTTAATAAATATGCTAGAATAGACTTTGTTCTGGATGGAAACCAACTGTGATACAAAATAACAGTGGAGAACTTTTGCTGGAGTTGACATTATAATTTTGAATGGAAACGTAGCATGCATTCTTTGCCAGGAGGGACTTCCTGGAATGTTAACTTTCCAGTCACCAAAGTGCACTTGTGGACACTAGTCTTACCTCTAATTTGCTGCACAGCTATTTGTTGCCCTGATAACAGTGTGTTTTATGGCTGTTCCCCATTAACCAGTGCTATAGTTTTATGAGCCATGCAGAGAAATTGGAGGAGGAACTCAGCCTCCTCTCCTAGGAGTGTTACTTTGTTGTTGATGATTTACAAAAAAAAAAAAAAATCCAGACAATCACCTTCTAGAGAAAGGGAGGGGCATTTTTACTGCTGTCAACCCCAAAATCTGACAATTGGGTGGACTCAAGCTGTGCTTTAAGTTTTAAAGGAATAATAAAAAACCAACTTAGTTATCCACATAATATGAAACCTTAAGATTTATTTCTCAAATTAAAGAAAATAAAGAAAGAAGAAGTAATCTGAGTATGGAAGTATATTGTTCTTTTTCTTAAAAAAGCTTTGAAATGTGTTTAAAAATATTTCATGAGGTCACACTGAAAAAAGAATAATTGGAAGAAAAACTCTGCTTGTCTAAGCGAAGAGCACATTTGTAGCGGTAGGGTAAATGTTTTATCGATTGAGAAGCTGGGAAACTCAAGTCATTACTCACCATGGGCTAAAGAATAATTGCTAATGCTCTGGCGGAAAGATTAAAAACAGTTTCTGGAAGTATTTCTTACAATGATCAATGGTGTATCATCCCAGGCCATTGGATCTTCAATAACATTTTTCCCTTTTGGGATACAATCAATTTTTATAATATGATTCATTTGCCAGTGGGCATGCTTTCTTCATACGATGAAAAGGCACTTATGCATCTTATATTGTTGAAAAGTAATCTTATACAGCCAGAGATCAGGCTGTGGTACAGAATATTCACCTGGAACCATCTTTATTTTAAATGGGTTTGGGAAATCATCTGGAGTAGAGTAGTGGTGGGAGGCAGTTGCAGCTTTTGTATTTTTTATTGCTTTGTTAACCCTTTGAGAGTGTATTTAGCACACTCTAACAACATCTATTTAACAACATTGTAACCGAAGATGGTAACTTAAACTTGAATGTATGTCACAGTGAACTTGACTCATTTAAAGCATAAATTACCACAGCTTAGTTCTCAGGTCAAGGGTTGCCTTTCAACTGGCTGCTAGCTGCATGTACCTGACAATGTTATCAGCATGCATCTGCAGAACTCTACTGGGATTTGCTGCTGCTGAATCCATCCATTCACCCCTGCTTTAAAAAACCACTACTTGAATCACTAAAGGAAGTACCCATTTCAAAATATCTCCCATCACAGGTCCTGCTGCCACCAGAGACTATGACCAAATAACAAAGCCAAGAAGTAGTACTCGCTAGACTCCTTTGAATAATAAAATGTTCTTTTTAAGCTAGTTAACATGCCCCCTGACCCAGATTCTATCTGTATCTATAAACTGTGCCATTTATAAGATTGCAGGGCAATTAATTCACTTTCTTCCCATTCTACATCCTCCTTTCCCAACCATCTGGTGTACAGTCATGGAACTGAACATCTAAATTAAAAGAAAATAAATTATTTTAAAATGTGGTTTAGACTCACTGTATTCCAAAATTTCCAAAACCTTGCTTAATAGAGAGATATGCTCAACCTTAGCCTCTAACAACAACAACAACAACAACAAAAATAGTGATTGATTTGCATTTGAATGCTTAGGATTGTACAGACAGAATTACTGTTTTTTTCTAATCCATTTACGTGGTGAACCATCTTTGTAGATATATGGTATTCTATTATTTTTCTTTAGTTTCAAAAGAAGAACACTACTATTAAGAAAATAAAAAGAAAAATGAAATTCTTCTCCTCTTTCTAAACGCTGATATAATTCAATACGTACTTTGTACCAATCACCAAGTAAAAATCAAGTATCCATTGGTGTAGTGGTAGGGAGATTCATTGCTAATCCAAAGGTAGCATCTCTTTGGTGGTTCAAATCCACCAGAAGGAGCTCATGAGGAAAAATACAGACAATCTTTTCCTGCTGCAATGGGTTGTTATGTGCCGTCAAATCACCTGTTACTCATAGCACATCATTGTACAATAGCTCTGAACTCTGATATGCCCTGAGCCAGGCTCACTGACTCTGACACACCTACTTCAATTGCCCCAGTTACTGTATTAATCCATTTCATCTAGGGTCTTCCTCTCTTGCACTGTCCCTCCACCCTTTCAAGCAAAATGTCCTTTTCCAAGGACTAGTCCCTCCTACCTACATGCCCAAAGTATGTGAGACAGAGCTTGAAAATCCTAGCCTCCAAGGAGAAACTTGGTGTCACACTCTCTGAGACAGATCTGTTTGTTTTCTTGGCGGTTCTTGGTATGTTCAAGACTCTTCTCCAACATCACAACTCAAAAGCATTGATTCTTTTTCTTTCATCTTTATTCATTGTCCAGCTCTCTGATGCATAACAAGTAATTACAAAGATTATGGCCTGGATTAGGTGCACCTTAGTCTCTAGACTGACAGCATTGCTTCTTGGTACTCTGGAGAAGTCCCTGGTAGCAGATTTTCCCAGTGCTGTTAGTCTTTTGATTTCCAGATTGCTGGTGCCAAGAGTGTATTTTGTGGAGCCTAGCAAGCTATAATTACTAACAACCTCAATTTCTTCTCCATCTATCTAATAAGACTTTAGTTTGAAATGGCTTTTATAGATGCAATTTTTTTAATTTTTTTAATCATTTTAATGAAAGTTCACAGAGACTTTGGATTTCCATTCATTCATTGTTGCATACTTTCCTTCCTGCCCACCCCTCCCCCCATTTGCTTTTCTCTTTGACAAGTAAAAAAATAAAATAAATTTAAAATTCTTTAATTGTTATACAATACCCCTGCCCCAAGTACACTATACAGATTTCATTCTGAACTATTGTTATGACAATAATACCTAATCATATATGCTTGGACCAGGAGGCAGTGGTCAGAACAGAGCTAGGGAAAAATGCATGGTTCAAAATTGGGAAGGATTTATGCCAGGGATGTGTTGTATCTCCATACCTTTACTATCTATACACAGAACAGATTATCTGGGAGGCTGGGCTGTATGAGAAGAAGTGTGGCATCAGGATTGGATGAAGACTCATCAACAATCTTTGTTATGCAGATGACACAACCTTGATTGCTGAAACTGAGGAGGACCTGAAGAATTTGCTACAGAAGGTCAAGGACTGCAACCTTCAATATGGATTGAGGCTCAATATCAAGAAGGCAAAGATTCTCACCACTGGACCAATTTGACACCATCATGATGGATGGTGAAGAGATTGAGATTGTTCAGTTTTAGTTTGCTTGGCTCCACAGTCAACACTCTTGGTACTGGCAGCCAGGCAATTAAAAGATATATTGTGATGGGAAAGTCTGCTAGTAGGAACCTCTCCAAAGTACTGAAGAGCAATGGTGTCACTCTGGAGACTAAGTATACCTGATACAGGCCATGGTCTTTGCAATAACTTGCTATGTATCAGAGAACAAGACAATGACTAGGGAGGATAGAAGGAGAATTGATGCCTTTGAGCTGTGGTGTTGGAGAAGAGTATTGAGTCATGAGTACGTCATGGGCTGCTAAGAAGCTGAACACGTTCATCCTGGAGAGGGTTAAATGAGGTTGATCCTTGGAGGCAAGGATTCTGAGGCTTTGTTTGACATACTTTGGACATGTTGCAAGGAGAGACCAGTCCTTGGAGAAGGATGTCATTCTTGGAAGGGTGGAGGGACAGCACAGGAGAGGAAGTCCCTGTAGAACAGTGTAGAATTTCTCCAGAATCTGTGTGAATGCTGTACAAAAGTTAGACTTTATAAAGGAAAAAGGATAAGACAGGAATGTAAAATATTTGAGTTTGAACCTTCAAGGTTTTTTTGTACTCAGGTGTGTCAATTTAATGGAATCATATAAGATAACATATCTTCATTTGTGCATCTGTGCAGATAATACCTCTAACATGTGTTATACTTAAAACTTATCTAATACTGTTGTGAAGATTCAATAATATTATAATATTGTATATGAAACTTAATTTGCACAGACTTCAGAGTTATGGGGCATTTATATTTTATTCTTAGTCATTTTTAAAATTTAAAATACAAAGCT
Source organism: Elephantulus edwardii (assembly GCF_000299155.1). Taxonomy (NCBI): domain Eukaryota; kingdom Metazoa; phylum Chordata; class Mammalia; order Macroscelidea; family Macroscelididae; genus Elephantulus; species Elephantulus edwardii. Next base: position 2,963,394 of record NW_006400027.1, read on the forward strand.
AAGACAACAGTAATAAAATATCTCTCAAAAAGGACAAGATTAAAATTTCCTTGGGAATTATCCATTAAATTAGCCTTTTCATTTGATATGAACATTGATTTACTATAATTATTCACTATATCTTTGAGACTTGTTTAATTTTAAAAAATAGACTTTAGTATTTGCATATAGGTTCACAAGTTATCTTCATTGCCTTGACAAAAATCCTTGTCTAATACAGGAATAGGAAGCTCTGATGGCCTACTGGTAAAAAAACTGCTCTGCAATTCCAAAGGCACACTGTTTGAATCCACCAGCTGCTCCATGGGAGAAGGATGGGCAATCTCCTCCTACACTAGTTACTGTATCTGAAAACCTGCTGAAGGTCTGTTCTAACTTGATGATATTCAACAACACAGCAACAATATGGGAATATTGAATAAGCAAGAAATCCTTTTACTTTCTCTTCCAACTATCATCTTTAGCCCTCTGGTAGGTAGGTGTATGATTTCTATTTTTCTTAGGTTTTTTTTTTTTTCGTATTAGCAGATTGGATAAAAAAACAAAATCCATCAATATGTTGTCTACAAGAGACACACCTGAAAAATGAAGATAAAGAAAGGCTAAAAGTAAAAGGGTGGGGAAAAATATACCAAGCAAATGGCAACCAGAAAAAAGCAGGAGTAGCCATATTACTCTCTGATAAAATAAATATCAA
>NW_006400027.1:2968272-2979389 GCF_000299155.1 Elephantulus edwardii
TTAAATTTCAAAGGTGACAATAAAGAGAAATCCTTGTAGTTTTACAAAAATTAAAAATCACGATGTTCTGTCCAATTTAGAAAATGTATGCACATGTACTTCCATAAGCTTGCCCACATCTTGTAGTATATGTACCTGTGTAACCACTCACAGGTATTAGATAATTGCTGTTGCAGAATTATATGTGTTTAGTATTTACCTTAATTGTTCTTTATTCTTTCATACCTCTTAGTACCTTCATTTAGCTTTGTCACATTGTGTTGACTTCTCCAGTATTTAAATTGCATTTACATTTCCCAGAATTAATGAGTCTATTGTTATGGACCATAGAGTTGGAACCAACTTATAGCTGACCCTCCAGCCAGTTTTTAGAGGCTGTAAATTCATAGGAAGGGATTGCCTATCTTTCTTCCATAGAGCAACTAGTGAATTCAAACCAGCTTGTTTCAAGATGGTGTCACAACTCCTTATCAACTACACAACCAGAGTTCCTTTTAATTAATGTATGTCTACTAAATAATGATTCTTTCTCAACATCTTTACTGTTATTCTTGTTATTACCGTCAAGTTGGAGTCAACCCATAGCTAACCCTCCAGTAGTTTTTCAGAGGCTACAACTCACATCTTTTTCCTATAAAACTGCTGGTGGGTTCAAACCACAAATCTTGGGCTGGCAGCACAACTCTTTACTGCTAAGCCACCAAAGCTTGGGTCGTTAGCACATTTTCACTGCTGTGAATAAGACTATAATGAAAATGAGTGTGCATGTGTCTATTTATGTCACTGCTCTTACTTCGTTAGGATATGTTCCTATGAGTGGCATTGTTAGATCATATGACATATCTGTTGCTAGCTTTTTAAGGAAACATCATAAAGTTTTCTATAGTGGCTGCACTATTTTATAATCCCACCAGCAATTTGTAAGAATTTCGATGTCTCTACAAACTTCATTAGCATTTACTGTTTTCTAATTGTTTGTTTTTTAGGTTTTTTAAAATCAGTGTCATTTTTTATGTTAATGTAGTTTGATGTGTATCTTTGTAGTGATTAATGTGGAAGGACATAATATAGGCAATCTTATTCTATGTTATTTTTAGTCTTGGAGTTGCAGGGAAAGGTCAACTGTAAGTCAGTTCAGACATGATGGCAATGAATTTGAGAATGACTCATGAAAAAGTCCTAATGATATAGTTGTGCACCATGTGTTGGGATGCTAACAAAAGGCCATTTGTTTGAATCCACCCGTTTATCTATAGGAGAAACATGAGCAGTCATCTCCTGTAGAGATTAACTACCTTGAAAAACCTATGGCTGTTCACTGTGAGTCAGAATCAGCTTAAGGGTTGTTGCTAGGTGCCTATGAATTCGCTAGAACTGGTAGTGACCACCACATGCCTTAAGAATTGCAGAACAGCTTCTTGCCACTAGACCAGCAGAGCTCCCTCAATGAACAACAGATGAAAAATATAACCCTATTCAGTACCATCCTCATGACTGGAGTCCATTGTTATGGCCACTATGCCATCGTATCTCATTAAGGTTAGCCCTTTCTTTCACTGACCCTCCTTTAGTGGTGAATATAATTATCAGTCCCCTAAAATTCTCGTTAGAGAAATGTGTGTTCATTTTTTTTAATCTACTTTCTGATTGGATTTTTATCTTCTTATTGCTGAGGTGTTGAGGTTTTATATTTTAGATATTAAACTTCTGTCAGATATGTCCTTACTAAAATGATTTCCCAGTATATAAGTTTTCCTTTTAACCATCTTGTAAAGTTTTTGAGGACTGTAGGTGTTCTTTTCAGGAGATCTCACTTATCTGGTTTGTCCTCTGTCTGTGCATTTTTCAGTTTTGTTTGGCAGTGTATGCTTGTCACATGTTAGAATCCCTAGTTTTGTCTCTACATAATTTCTTTAACATTTTAGTTTCAATTTTAACACATATTTGATCCATTTTGAGCTGGTTGTATGTGTGATATGTCGTGTAGATCCTGTTACTTACTATTATATACTTAGTTTTTTCTACATAAATGGTAGAGACTAACTCTCCTCCATTTGAATGGACCTTTTGCCAAAATCAGTTGTCATATTGGATAGATTGACTTCTGGGTTTTCAATGGTATTCTGTTTGCCAATCTGTCTGTCATTCTAATGGTATCATGCTGTACTTTATGACTACTGTGGCTATATGGTAAGTTCTGTGATCAAGAACTTTGAAACTTCCTATAACACTGTTCTTTGATTTTGCTTTATCTATTTAAAAATCACTTCCATTTTCATATCAAGGTAGAAATTAATTTTTATACTTAGTTAAAGGATGTTTGTAGCTTTTGGACCAATATTGCGTTAAATCTATTAAGTTTTTTGGGTAATATTGATGTTTCACAATATTGTCTTCCAATCTGAGAGTTCTGCACATTCAAGGATTTATTCATTGCAAATACCTTCTATAAGAAACATAAACGCAGGCTATACACATGGATCTCACCTGATGGCATGCATAGGAATCAAATCGATTACATTTGTGGAAAGACTTGGTGGAGAACCTCAATATCAGCAGTGAAAACCAGGTTAGGTGCTGATTATGGGACAGACCACCAACTACTCATGTGCAAATTCAAGCTGAAGTTGAGGAAAATTAAATCAAGTCCACGGGAATCAAAATTTAATCTTAAGTCTATCCCACTGGAATTTCAAAGCCATCTCAGGAACAGGTTTGAGGCCTTGAACACCAATGAGCGTAGGCCAAATGAGCTCTGGGAGGATATCAAGAAAATTATCCATGAAGAATGCAAAAGATCATTACAAAGGCTGAAAAAGAAGAAAAGACCAAGATGGATGACAGATGAGACTCTGAGTATTGCATTAGAGTGCCAAGAACCAAAGCTAAAGGAAGAAACCAAGAAATCAAAGAGCTGAACAGAAAATTTCAAAAGGCAGCCCAGGACAACAAAGCAAGATACTATAATGAAATGTGCAGATAGCTGGAGTCAGAAAATCAAAAGGGCTGAACTCTCTCAGTGTTTCTTAAGCTGAAGGAGCTGAAAAACAAATTCAAGCCATGGGTGGCAATACTTAAGGATACTTTGGGTACAATGTTAAATGATCCAGGAAGTGTCAGGAGAAGATAGAAGGAATACACAGAGTCACTGTATCAGAAGGAATTGGCTGACACAGAAGAATTTAATGAAGTGGCATATGAGCAAGAGCCTATGGTGATGAAGGAGGAAGTTCAAGTTGCTATGTAGGAATTGACAAAAACAAGGCTCCAGGAGTTGACTGCATACCAATTGACATATTTCAACAGACAGACACTGCCCTGGATGTGCTCACTAAGTTGTACCAAGAAATCTGGAGAACAGCCAGCTGGCCTGCTGACTGGAAAGCATTGATATTTGTTTCCCATTCCAAAGAAAGGTGACCCAACAGAATGCGGAAATTATCGAACAATATCTTTACTATCACATGTAAGCAAGATTCTGCCAAAAATTATCCAAAAACATTTGGAACAATATGTCAACAGAGAATTGCCAGATGTACAGGCTGGATTTAGAAAAAGTCGTGGTATTAGGGATATTATAGCTTATGTTAGATGGATCTTGGAAGAAAACAAAGAATATCAGAAGAATGTCTATCTGTGCTTCATTGACTATGCAAAGGCTTTTGACTGTGTGGATCACAATAAGCTGTGGGTGACTCTGAGAAGAATGGGAATCCCAGAACATTTTATTGTGCTAATGTGAAACCTATACTTGGACCAAGAGGCAGTCGTCAGAACAGAGCAAGGAGACACTACATGGTTCAAAATAAAAAAGGGGTCTGTCAGGAATGTATTCTGTGTCCATAGCTTTTCAATCTGTATGCAGAACAGGTCATCCGAGATGCTGGGCTGTACAAGGAGGAATGTGGCATCAGGATTGGTGGAAAAGTCATCAACAACCCGCATTATGCAGATGACACAATCCTGCTTGCTGAAACTGAGGAGGACCTGAGGCTCTTGCTGTAGAAGGTCGATTGCAGCCTTCTATATGGATTGAAGCTCAACATCAAGAAAACAAAGATTCTCACCACTGGGCCAATTTTCAATATCAGTATGGATGGTGAAGAGATTGAGATAGTTAACAGTTTTAATTTGCTTGACTCCACAATCAACACTCTTGGTAACAGCACCCAGGAAATCAAGAGATGAATGGCATTGGGAAAGTCAGTTGTGAGGGACCTCTCAAGAGTACTGAAGAGCAATGACGTCAGGCTGTAGACTAAGGTGTGCCTGGTCCAGGCTATTGTCTTTGCGATTATGTGCTATGCATAAGAGAGTTGGACAGTGAATAGGGTTGATAGAGTATTGATGTCTTTGAGCTGTGGTGCTGGAGAAGAGTTTTGAATATACCATGCACTGGTAGGAGAACAAACAGGTTTGTCCTGGAGAGGGTGAAGCCAGGATGTTCCCTGGAGTCAAGGATTCTGAAGCTTCGTCTGACATACTTTGGGCATGCTGCAAGGAGGGACTGGTCCTTGGAGAGGGACATCATGTTTGGCAGAGTGGAAGGGCGGCGAAGGAGAGGAAGACCTTTGATGAGTTGGATCGATTCTGTGACTAGACAAGTTGGAATAAGTACATTTGAGATGGCTAGGTTGGCACAGAATAGAAGAGCATACAGAGCTCTTTTACATAGGGTCACTGTGAGTCACAAGCGACTCAATGGCACATAACAATAACAACAATCTGTGCATATGTTTTACTTTTTACAATTATTTATATCTCTTTTGGTTTCCTACAGTTTCCTAGAATTCTGTAGTTTTCCTCATATGGGCACTTCACACCCAAATTAAATTTATTCCAAGGTGCTTTATCCTTTGGGGTTGGAGGGTTAAGTAAAAAGGAAGTTATTTTAAAATTCCTTTTTCTAGTTCTCATTAGTATTGAGAAATTCAAATGATTTTTATATGTTGATCTTGTATACAACCACTTCGAGGAATGTTTCTAATAATTATAGTTACTTCTTTGTAGAATCTCCAGGATTCTCTACGATTAGGATCAAGCCATCTGCAAATAAGGATAATTTGACTTCTGTGCAGCTAATTTGAAAGCCCTTCATTTGCCTTTCTTGCCTTATTGTTCTGAGTAAGATACACAATACTGAATATGAGTGATGATAATGGGGATCCTTGTCTTTTCCTCACTCACAAGGGAAATGATTTTTAATCTCCTCCACTAAGAAGAACGTTGGAGGCCAGTATAAAGACTTTCTCTGCCTCAGCACTTACAGTGTATGAAGCTAGTCCATCTTTTCTATTTGTTCCTGAATATACAACAGATTTTAAACATTTCCTAAAAATAAATAAGTGAAAACTAGTACTGTACTGTTCTAATATGTATTAGTACAAATTTTTGACTGCTAACTGAAAGATTAGAGATTAGAGTTCACAAAGAGGTGCCTTGGGGTGGGGAACCACAAACAAATACTCTGATGATACACGAAACAAACAAACAAAATCAACCCACCAAAGAAAGAAACAAAATCCCAGTCATGGAAAACCTTGAAGGACATTATTCTAATCTCACCCACATAGGATCTATGATTCAGATTTGCTTTTGTGAGAATTTTTAAGTTAAATTTATTTAGCTGATGTTGCAATTAATAGTTGACTTAATGGAAAAATATTGTACTTGTGACCTCCAGGGAAACAGCTATTAGAGAGGGAAGAACCCTTCAGGCCACCGCTCCATTGGGTGTCTGACCAACTGTTGCCTCTCAGCCAACAGAAAGGGAGCATCCTATGAGCAACCTGGACCAGACAGTCTTGAGGAAAGGGTCTCATTGGCCATCATGAGTTCACCCAAACTCCAAAGGCCCCTTGAGTTCTTCCCATCCTCAATTATGTGTTCACCTCTACCAGGAAATAATGCCTCAGAGGCCACTGTACACTGGGAACACTGACTGACCACTGAAACTTTGGAAAACAGGGGGCCTGGGAAGCATTCCTAGAACTTTCCCAGCTCCCCAAGGGCTTTGTCTTCTCAGGGGAAACAACTCCTAATATCCAGCCTCATAAAAGGACACAAGTATATCTTAGCACCAAGATTTGGGGGGAAAAGTGTCCTGGGTAGTAATCCTGGGACTCTGAGTAGACCAATTTAATAGAGTGGCAGGATACAAGATCAATATACACAAGTCTGTGAGATTCTTCTACAGTAAAAGACTTGTTCTTGTTGTTGTTAAGTGCCATCAAGTCTTAGGAGACTCATAGCAACTATATGAGTAAATAACTTGTTGTTGTTGTTGTTGTTAACTCCCCTTGAGTCGCAGGTCCTCAACACTTGTTTGTCTTTCATCCTCTCTCCAGGTTCATAGGGTTTCCAGAGGCAAGGTATTACAGAAGTGGATGTCACTCCTGCTTCCAAGCTTGTTTTAATCGGGGCGCTCCACCCAACACTGTCTGCCATGGGTACGTTTGGCACATCAGTGTCACAATGTTCAGCCTCACAGCAACCACAAATTACCACTGTACGGCAAGTGGACACACCAGGGCTGTATGACCAAGAGGAATATTTGAATAAAAGCAATGAAAGACAGGCCCGAGTGTCACAGATTGAAAGTCACCCACCTTTGGCTTGGTAACATCGCTTTCTGTCCACTGGGCCAACTGATCACTCTCTGTGACTCTCATACTGACTCTCCATTGAGTTTCCAAGCTTGTTAAATCCATTCTAATGGATTATTATGAAAGCTGATTTTGAGGAAGCAGGCGTCTACAACCCCACACAGTCAAGTTTATGCACAGATTGGTGACCCTTCTCACCCAGCTCCCCAAGGGTTTTGTCTGCTCATGGGAAACAACCCCTAATATACAGCCTCATAAGAGGACACAAGTATATCTTAGAACCAAGATTTGGGGGAAAAAGTAACCTGGGTAGTAATCCTGGGACTGTGACTACTCATAGACCAATTTAGTAGAGTGACAGGATACAAGATCAATATACACAAGTCTGTAAGAGTCCTCCACAGTAAATAACTTGTTCTTGTTGTTGTTAAGTGCCACCAAGTCATAGGAGACTCATAGCGATTGTATGAGTAAATAACTAGAGACACAAAATACCTATTTCTAAGTATCTCATTTGTGGTTGGCGATTGCTAATGGCACTATTTTTTTTTTAATTTTCCTTTCCTTTGTTGTCTTTGTTACTAGTTCTAAAAGGTTGTTTTTTGGTTTTGTTTTGTTTTTATTTTTTTATTGAGTCCTTATGGTTTTTTGCATACACTACCATATCATCAGCATATAGTGACAATTTCACGATCTCTCTGCTGATCTAGATGTCTCTTATTTCCTTCTCTTGTCATTTTACCCTAGCAAGAACTTCCAATAAAATACTGAATAGGAGTGGTGACAGCGGTCATCCTTCTATGGTCTTTGTTCACAAAGAGAATGCTTTTAGTCTTTCTGCATTGAAAATGATATTGGCTTTTGGTTTGCATGCATACTTTTCACTATGTTGAGGAAATTTCCTTCTATTCCTAGTTTGCTGAATGTTTTAATAAGGAAGGGGCGTTAGATTTTTTCAAAGGCCTTTTCTGCATCAATTTTTAGGATCATGTGTTTCTTGTGATTTGCTTTGTTAATGTGATTAATTGCACTGATTATTTTTCTTATGTTTAACTATTCTTGCATACATATTGTGAATCCCGCTTAGTCATAATGAATTACTTTTTTTTACATGCTGTTGGATTCTAATGGTCAGAATTTTGTTAAGGATTTTTGCATCTATATTCATAAGAGTAATTTTACGTTTACACAAAAATTATACAGAAAAGCACAGAATTCGCCAAAACTCCTTTTCACTATGCCCAAAATTTCCAAAGTTGTTAACGTCTTTAATTAGTACAGTATATTTATTGTCATTGATAATTCAATGTTAGTTGATTATTTGTGCTCATGCGAAAATGTATTGTGCAAACAGAGCAAAGAAACACTATATGGTTTAAAATTAAGAAAGGTGTGAATCAGGCTTATGTCTTTTCACTATACCTGTTTAATCTGTATGATGAACAAATCATTTAAGAAGCTGGACTCTATGAAATGGCATTAGGATTTGAGTAAGACTCATCAACTACCTGTATTATGCAGATGACACAACCTTTCTTGCTGTAGATGATCGAAGACTATAACCTTCAATATGGATTACAGTATGACATCAAGAAGACAAACATTATCACCTTAACCTATAGGCAACATCATGACAAAGGGAAAAATGATTGAAATTGTCAATGACTTCATATTACTTTCATCCACAATAGCATCCTTGGTACTAGCAGCAAGGAGATCAGGAGACGAAAGAACAGGAATGTCAAAAGTCAGGAACGTCTCCAAATTACTGAGGCCCAATGATGTCAGTTTGAAAACTAAAATGTGCCTGATTAAGGCCATGGTATTTTCTATCACTTACTATGCATCTGAGAAATGGATAATGAAGAAAAATGACAGGAGAATTGATTATTTTAAGCTATGGTCTTTGAGAAGAGTACTGAACAGCCAGTGGATGGCCAAAAGAAAAAGTAGATATGTCTTAGAGAAAATACAGCCAGAGTGTTCCTTTCATTCAAAGATGGTGAAGCTTTGTCGAACATATTTGAAGCATGCTGCTAAGAAAGGCTGACTCTGGAAATGTTGCTTCTTTTTCAATTTTTTAAAAATAATTTAAGTAGAATTGGTGATAGATCCTCTTTGAATGTTGGGTAGAATTCAGCTGTGAAGCCATCTGTTCCAGGACTTTTCTTATAGGGAAGTCTTTTTATGACCTTTTCAAGTTCTTCTCTTGTGATAGGTCTGTTCTAGTGTTCTGTATCTGTCCTTGTAAATCTGGATGGCAGATGTGTTTCAAGGAATTTATCCATTTCCTTTGTTGCTGTTGTTTTTATGTGCCATAGAGTCACTTGTGACTCATACCGACCCTATGTACAAAAGCCATAAAACCTGCTCTGTCCTCTTCCAATCATACTATCACTCACCCTGATTACCCCAGTCACTGAATCAATTCACCTCATAGAGGGTCTTCCCCTCCTGCACTATCCCTCCACCCTACCAAGCATTATGTTCCTCTCCAAGGACCAGTCCCTCCTTACAACATGTCCAAAGTATGTCAAACAAAGCCTCAGAATCCTTGCCTCCAAGAAGCAGCCCAATTTAACCCTTTCCTGGATGAATCTGTTTTCTTATCAGTCCATGGTACACCCAACGCTCTTCCCCAGCACCGCAGCTCAAAGGCATCAATTATCCCTCTCTTCTCCCTAGTCATGGTCCAGCTTTCTGACACATAACAAGTGATTGCAAAGACCATGGCCTGTATCAGATGCACCTTAGTCTCCAGAGTGATATCATTGCCCTTCAGTACTTTGGAGAGGTCCCTAACAGCAGACTTTCCCATCGCAACATGTTTTTTAATTTCCTGGCTGCTAGTATCAAGAGTGTTGACTGTGGAGCCAAGCAAACTGAAGCTATTCACAATCTCAATCTCTTCACCATCCATTCTGATGCTGCCAATTGGCCCATTAGTGAGAATCTTTGTCTTCTTGATATTGAACCTCAGGTTTTTTAATTTCTCAGAGTATAGCTTTTCACAGTTTTCTGATATTATTGATTTTATTTCTTCTGGTTCTGTTGAGATGTCACCTCTATAATCTCTTAATCGAGTTATCTGTGTCTTCTCTTTTGTTAAATTTACCAGTGGTTTGTCAATTTTATTGAAAAACCAGCTCCTACTATTACTGATGGTTTCTACTATTTTTCCCTGTTTCCTATCTCATTGATTTCAGCTCTTGTCCTTGTAATTTCTTTTCTTCGAGAGATTGTAGAATTTGATTGTTGTTCTTTTTCTATTTGCTGAAGATGTTGAGTTAGATTATTGATTCTCCTTCTTTCTTCCTTTTTCTATATATGCCTATTTCTTTTTTTATTTTATTTTATTTTATTAATTTTAATGAACATTTACAGAGATTTTGGATTTCCACTAATTCATTATTGTACTATTTTCTCTACCTCCCTGCCTAGTTTGTTCCTCCTTTTTTTCCCCCTTGAAAGTCTAATTGTCCCATTTCCCCAGTGCTTGTCAAAATCAGTTCTGAGTAATCTCCTTTGTCAGTGTGTCCTTGACTCCTCCCTGAGAGAGATTTCACCCTGATTCATAAGGAAAAGGGAACGGCCTATTCTCTTAGCTACTTCCTGCTGAAAAGGGACGCTGTAGGTTTCAGGGTGAAGATCTTCTCTCACTACTCTAAAGGGCCCCTTTGGCAACAGGAAACACGTAGACTATTGTGGAGATTGATTTTGGAATTTAGATGCAGTTATCAATTGTGCTTAGCCATACATGTTCATATCCTTGAAGATGCATCATGGAACTGTTGTAGCCTAGAAGACACAAGTTTAACTAACAAGTTTAAAGTTCATGAGTCAAAAATTAAAAGCAATATATTCCAAGTAGAGTTTCTAACAGTGGCACAAATCAAGTTACAGAGGGAAGGTAGTTCTTAAAATAAAAGGCTTATTGACTATCACTTTTTCTATTATAGTATAAAGGTTAGGAACCTCAAGATGTAGAGGCTCAACTATGTCATTTATTATTCTTAAATCCTGGACCAAATTCCATCTACCACTGGGTTGTTTTTACAGCTCAGATATCTGCATGCAAGGCAGAGGCAAAGTAAAGAACTACTTATGAGTTTTTCCATCAATAACAACAACTAAGAAATAGTGAGAAGAGTTGGGACCTCAGAAGGCTTTTAGGACCAAATAATGGGCTCTTGTGTCCAGGAGAAAATAAATATCCTTACCAGTAATGTTAATTCTCACCCACGGCTCTTCTGGGAGGATCTGAATCATTGAAGCATCCTCCTTTATTTCCAGCTAGGAGCTGGGGCCTGTCAGTTCTGTCAGCCGCTAGGACCTGATGTGGGCCGCCCTTGGCCATATGTCCTTTAGATCCACACTTAAAGTAAGAGAGTGGGAGTTCTCTCTCTACTCCCTTGCCTATCTGTGGCTCTCATCCATGACACTGTCTACTGAAGTAGCCCAGCTTTCCACAGTGGAAGCAATTCTGACCTCCTTTATTACCTTTGGGTGGCA
>NW_006400027.1:2980532-2982044 GCF_000299155.1 Elephantulus edwardii
TGACTGGGGTGAGATGATATCTCATAGTTGTTTTAATTTGCATCTCTCTCAGAGCTAGGGATTTTGAACATTTCTTCATGTGCTTTTTAGCCATCTGAATTTCATCTTCAGTGAAGTGCCTGTTGATATCCTGTGCCCATTTTTCTATTGGATTATTTATCATTATCTTCTTATGGTGCTCAAGTATTTTATAAATTCAGGATATAAGTCCCTTATCAAATATGTTATTACCAAATACTTGTTCCCAGTCGTTGTCTTCCCTTTTTATCCTGTTAGAGAAGTTTTTGGATGTGCATAGTTAGTGGATTCTTAGAAGATCCCATTCCTTTATTTTATTTTCTCCTGGTTGTAGGTTTTTCAAGATATTTGGAAGACTGTTTATATTGTAGATTAGGACTTCTAGTGTTGTTCCTAGCTTTTCTGTAATGAAGTCTATAGCAGAAAGTTTTCCAATTTTGCCAACACTATTTGTTAAAAAGGCTGTCATTTCCACTTAACTGATTTAATCTCCTTGTCAAAAATTAGTTGACCATAAATAGATGGGCTGATCTCCGAGTTTTCAATTCTATTCCATTGATCTATATGTCTATCATTGTACCAGTACCATGCTGTCTTAACCACCATGGCAGTGTAATACGATTTGAAATCAGGCAGTGTGATGCCTCCTACCTTTTTTTTCTATTTTTTAGGAGTGCTTTGCTTATTCGGGGCTTCTTTCCATTCCAAATGAAGCTGGAGATTGCCTTTTCCATCTCGTTGAAGAATGGGAATGGTATTTGTATTGGGATTGCATTAAATGTGTAAATTGTCCTTGGTAGTATTGCCATTTTCACAATATTGAGTCTTCCTATGCATGAGCAAGGGATATTGTTCCACTTCTCAAGGTCTCTTTTTGTTTTTTGCAGTAATATTTTGCAATTTTCTTTGACTATATCCTTTGTGCTTCCGGTTAAATTTATTCCCAAGTATTTAATCTTGTGATTAGCTGTTGAGAAGGGTATTGTTTTTCTTAGTTCCAGCTGTATACTCTTTGTCACTATAGTGAAATCCAATTGATTTTTGTATGTTGATATTGTATCCTGCCACTTTACTAAATTGGTCCACTGTGTCCAGTAGTTTTCTTGCTGAGTCTTTAGGGTTTTCTAAGTATACTATCATGTCATCTGCATAGAGAGATAATTTTACCTCCTCTTTGCCAATTTGGATACCTTTTATTCCCTTCTCTCGTCTTATTGCTCTCATTAAGAATTCCAAAGCAATATTGAATAAGAGATGTGATAGGGGGCATCCCCCTTCCTAGTTCCTGTTCTTAAAGGGAATGCCTTTAAACTCTCTCCGTTGAGAACAATGTTCGCTCCTGGGTTTTCTTTTTTTAAAAAAAATTATTAAATTTTATTAGTTTTAATGAACATTTACAGGGATTTTGGGTTTTCATTCCTTCATTGCTGCACCATTCTCTCTACACTCCTCCCCAGTTTGTTCTTCTTCCCTCGCCATCCGAATGTCTGTTTT
>NW_006400027.1:2982320-2983308 GCF_000299155.1 Elephantulus edwardii
TTTCATTGTTTTACAAACCCTCCCCCAGGTCCTCTCCACCATGTAGCCATCGCTCTAGACTCCTGTGATGACAGAAATACCTAGTCACATATCTCCTGGCTCCTGGGTTTTCATAAATACTTTTTACTATGCTGAAGAAATTCCCCTCTAATCCTGTTTTGTTGATTGTTTTAATCAGGAAAGGGTGTTGGATTTTTTCTGAATCAATTGATAAGATCATGTGATTCTTGCTCTTTGCTTTGTTAATGTGATGAAATACATTAATTGTTTTCCTTATGTTAAACCATCCTTGCATAACTGTTATGGATCCCACTTGGTAATGGTGAATTATTTCTTTGCTTTATTGTTGGATTCTATTTGCCAATATCTTTATCTTTTTGCATCAATGTTCATGAGAGATTTGGCGTATAGTTTTCTACTTTGGTGGTGTCTTTTCCTGGCTTTGGTATCAAAGATATGTTTGCTTCATAGAATGAGTCTGGGAGAATTCCATCGTCTTTTATTTTCTGAAATAATTTATGTAGAGTTGGTAACAGTTCTCTCTGAGTGTTTGATAAAATTCACTTGTATAACCATCTGGTCCAGGGCTTTTATTGGTTGCAAGTTGTTGTATTACCTTTTCAGTCTCTTCTTTTGTAATGGCTCTGCTCAGATGTTCAATTTCGGTTTGTGTCAGTTTAGGTAGGTTGTGCATTACTAAGTATTTGTCCTTTTCCTCTAGGTTTTCATATTTCTTTGAGTATGTTGTTGTTGTTATGTGCCATTGAGTCGCTTGCGACTCACAGCGACCCTATGTAGAAGAGCTCTATATGCTCTCCTATCCTGTGCCAACCTAGCCATCTCAAACGTACTTATTCCAACTTCTCTAGTCACAGAATAGATCCAGCTCATCAAAGGTCTTTCTCTCCTTCGCCGCCCCTCCACTCTGCCAAACATGATGTCCCTCTCCAAGGACCAGTCCCTCCTTGCAACATGCCCAAAATATGTC
>NW_006400027.1:2983518-2994227 GCF_000299155.1 Elephantulus edwardii
GGCATCAATTCTCTTTCTATCAACCCTATACACTGTCCAACTTTCTGATGCATAGTACATAATTGCGAAGACTGTAGCCCCGATCAGGCACACCTTAGTCTCCAGCCTGACATCATTACTCTTCAATACTCTCTAGAGGGCCCTCACAGCCAACTTTCCCAATGCAATTCATCTTTTGATATCCTGGCTGCTATTACCAAGAGTGTTGACCACGGAGCCAAGTAAACTAAAACTGTTAACTATCTCCATCTCTTCACCATCCATACTGATGCTGCCAATTGGCCCAGTAGTTAGAATCTTTGTTTTCTTGATGTTGAGCTTCAGTCCATATAGGAGGTTGTAGTCCTTGACATTCTGCAGCAAGCGCTTCAGGTCCTCCTCAGTTTCAGCAAGCAGGGTTGTGTCATCTGCATAACGCAGGTTGTTGATTCTTCCATCAATCCTGATGCCACATTCCTCTTCATATAGCCCAGTGTCTCGGATGATCTGTTCTTCATACAGATTGAAAAGGTATGGAGACAGACTACATCCCTGAGGAAACCTCTTCTTGATTTTGAACCATGTAGTGTCTCCTTGCTCTGTTCTGACAACTGCCTCTTGATCCAAGTATAAGTTTCACACCAGCACAATCAAGTGTTCTGGGATTCTCATTCTTCTCAGAGTCAGCCACAGCTTATTGTGATCCACACAGTCAAAAGCTTTTGCATAATCAATGAAGCACAGATAGACATTCTTCTGGTATTCTTTGCTTTCTGCCAAGATCCATCTAACATAAGCCATAATATCCCTAATACCACGACCTCTTCTAAATCCAGCCTGCACATCTGGCAGTTCTCTGTTGACATATTGTTCCAAACGTTTTTGGATAATTTTCAGCAGAATCTTCCTTGTAAGTGATATCAATGATATTGTTCGATAATTTCCACACTCTGTTTTGTCACCTTTCTTTGGGATGGGAACAGATATTGATAGTTTTTCATAATACTCTAATGTTAGCTTTCTTTATTTTAGTTTGGTCTTTTGTGATGTTGCCTGATTCATTTCTCATTCGGATTATTTGTGTCTTCTCCTTCTTTTATTTTGTGAGTTTTGCTAGAGGTTTATCTATTTATTGACCTTTTCAAAGAACAAATTCCCAGTTTTTTTGATAGTTTCAATCGTTTTCCTGTTGTCTATTTCATTTATTTCTGCTCTAGTTTTTATAATTTCATTTTTGAGAGGGTGTCAGGTCTACTTGCTGATCTTTTTCAATTTGCTGGAGATATTGTGTTAGAGAGTCAATAGTCTGTTTTTCCTGTCTTTTGATGTGGTTGCTTATTGCTATACATTGACCTCTGATTACTGCTTTGGCTGTTTCCCAGAGGTTCTGACAAGTGGCGTTTTCATTGTCATTTGTTTCAAGAAACTTTTTAATTTCATTTTTTATTTCTTCTAGTCCCCAGTCATGTTCAAGGAAGGGATTGTTCAGCTTCCAAATGTATGGTTTTTTTCTCCTTTATTGTCCTTTTATCAATTTCTAATTTTGTAGCATTATGTCTGAAAATATGCTTTTTATTGTTTTTATGGTTTTTAATTTTTTGGTGCTTGCCTGTGACCTAGAATGTGATCTATTCTTGATAATGCTCTATGCACATTGGAGAAGAAGGTATACTGTGATTTTTTAGGATGCATTAGCCTATAAATATCTATGAGGTCAAGTTGGTTTATTATATGGTTTAATTCTTTAGTCTCTCTGCTGAGTTTTTTTCTGGTAGTTCTGTCTTTTCTTGAGAGGGGTATTTTGAAGTCTCCAGGCACTATAGTCGTGTTGTCTATTTCCTTTTTCAGTTTTGTTAATGTTTGTTTTATGTATTTTTCTGGTCTTTCATTTGGTGCATAGATATTTATTATTGTTATGTCCTCTTGTTCTATTGACCCTTTCAGCATTATGTAGTGACACTTCCTTGTCTGTTGTGATGGTTTGTACACTGATATATATTTTATCAGAAATTAATATCGCTACTCCTGCGATTTTCTGGTTGCCATTTGCTTGGTATATTTTCCCCTACTCTTTTATTTTTCTTGATATCCTCCCAGAGCTCATTTGGCCTATGCTCATTGGTGCTCAAGGCCTCAAACCTGTTCCCGAGATGGTTTTGAAATTTCAGTGAGATAGACTTAAGATCAAATTTTGGTTCCTGTGGACTTGATTTAATTTTCCTCAATTTCAGCTTGAATTTGCATATGAGTAGTTGGTGGTCTGTCTCACAATCAGCACCTAGCCTGGTTTTCACTGCTGATATTGAGGTTCTCCACCAAGTCTTTCCACAAATGTAATCCAGTTGAGTCCTATGCATTCTGTCAGGTGAAATCCATGTGTATAGCCTACGTTTATGTTTCTTATAGAAGGTATTTGCAACGAATAAATCCTTGAATGTGCATAACTCTATCATTTTATCTCCAGCCTCATTTCTCTCACCTAGCCCGTATTTTCCATCTACTGATCCTTCTTCCCTGTTCCAAACTTTTGCGTTCCAGTCACCCATTATTATCAAAGCATCTTGATTGCATGTTTGATCAATTTCTTACTGCAAAAGTTGGTAGAAATCTTCATTTCCTCCTCTTTGGCTCTAGTTGTTGGTGCAATATTTGAATGATAGTGGTATTCACTGGACTTCTTTGTATGCATATGGATATTATCCTGTCACTCACCACATTGTATTTCAGGATGAATCTAGAAATTACTTTTTTCATTATGAAACCAACCCAATTCTTCCTCACCTTTTAATCCCCGGCATTCATGCTTCTCACATTCCACATTCTAATCACTAGTGTCTGCTTACAGCTGTTTCTTCATATCTGTATTTCTGTTTCTAAGACCTCAGTCTCAATTGCCATGTCTGATAGTCCAAAAGATAGTCTAAGTGTGCTCTATTGTACACAGGGTTTTCGAAGGCCTATTTTTTTGGAAGTGGATGGCCAATCCTCCTTCCTAGTCTGTCTTAATCTTTAAATATATATGATAGTATCTGACAGACAAGCATTCCTCAGAAAAGAGCAGATGAAAGACAATTGCCCAATTGTAGGAATGGTCAATAGATTCAATGTTGCTGCCCACCCACGCTTCCTTACTCCACCACTATCTCTTCCTCCTTTTGCCTACAGCATTCAATACCGGTCTCCCTTTGACCAACCCCTGAGGTGATGTCCTAAGTCCCAAGCCATCAGGATTTCTGTGATTCTGATTCTGAACATATCGTGCTGCTGTGAGTCTCTTATGATGTAACCAATATGACTTCAATTTAAAGTTGTTAAGTACAACTGTAATGTACAACTTCCACTGCAGGATTGCCTTCTCATGGGTTAATACCACTTGTCTTCCATTTGAACCCAGGTGCTGATGCAAATTTTCTTGTGGCCCTCGGGCCCAAAACTCTTTTTCTAGCAATGCTTCAGGGTACGCGGTCTGGGCAATGTGGCCTGACATTACCTGAGTTAGAATTTGGAGATATGAAAACTCCACTTCTCTCTCCGCCCCAATTTCCAAAAAACTGTTTTTCCAGCAATGCTCTTGGTAACAGCAGCCAGGAAATCAAGAGATGAATTGCATTGGGAAAGTCGGCTGTGAAGGACCTCTCAAGAGTACTGAAGAGCTACGATGTCAGGCTAGAGACTATGGTGTGCCTGATCTGGGCTTTAGTCTTCGCAATTACATGCTATGCATCAGAGAATTGGACAGTGAATAGGGATGATAGAAAGAGAATTGATGCCTTTGAGCTGTAGTGCTGGAGAAGAGTGTTGAATATACCATGGACTGCTAGGAGAACAGACAGGTTTGTCCTGGAGAAGGTGAATCCAGAAAGCCCGTTGGAGTCAAGGATTTTGAAGCTTTGTCTGGCATACTTTGGGTATGTTGCAAGGAGGTCCATGAAGAGGGACATCATGTTTGGCAGCATGGAGGGGCAGTGAAGGAGAGGAAGACTTTCGATGAGATGGATCGATTCTGTGACTGGAGCAGTGGAAATAAGTGCATTTGAGATGGCTAGGTTGGCACAGGATAGAGGAGCATATAGAGCTCTTGTACATAGGGTCGCTATGAGTAACAAACGACTCAATGGCACATTACAACAACAACAACAACTTTTATTTTTAGCCTGTCTTTATCTTCATTTTTTAGGTGTGTCTTTTGTAGACAACATACCGATGGATTTTGGTTTTTTATCCAATCTGCTACTCTCTTTCTCTTCAGTGGTGCATTTAAACCGTTCACATTCAGTTTGACTATAGAGAGGCTAGGTTTTATTGCTATCATTGTGTTGAATTCTTTTTGGTGTTGTTGCTAGTTACTTTGGACCATGCATCTTTATGTGGTATGTCTGTAAGAAGGATATCTCTGAGTCTGTCCTGCAACGCTGGTCTTGTTTTTACAAACTCTCTTAGGTTCTGCTTTTCTGGCAATATCTTGATCTGTCCTCCATATTTGATGGATAATTTTGCTGGGTATAGTATTCTTGGTTGACAATTGTGTCCTTCCACTGTCTTCTTGCTTGCAAGGTTTCTGCTGAGAAATCAACACTTAATCTTATCTGTTATCCCTTATAGGTTACTCCTTGTTTCTCCTTATCTTTGGTTCTGGCAAATTTAACTATGATATGCCTTGATGTTTTTCTTTTGGGGTCTAATCTATATGGTGTTCACTGAGCTTCCTGAATACATTTTCTCTCATTTTTCATTATGCCTGGGAAGTTTTCCTCTAGTAATTCTTCCACAACTTTTTCAGTGCCTTTACTTGCTTCTTCCTTTTCTGGGATTCCAATTATGCACGTTATTTCCCTTGATGGTGTCCCACATTATTCTTAGAATTTCTTCTTTTTCCTTCTTTTTTGAGTCTGCTTTTTGCTCTAGCAGATCAGTGGTGAAAATTCTGTCTTCAATTTCACTGGTTCTGTGTTCCATCTCTTCAACTCTGCTCATTTGTCCCTCCATCATGTTGACAGCCTCTGAAACCTTAGACCTTATATTTTGAACAGTGGATTCTTGTTTTACCAGTGCCACTAATGCCTTATTTGTTTTCTCTGCAATGTTCTGCATTGTTTTTTTTGAGCTCCTCCTGTGCTTTCCTTGAGACATTGATATGTTCTTGATCTGAAGACAATGTTCTAGGGATCAGTTGGGCAGCTACCCCACTTGTGCATTTATCTGAACTTCTAACTTCAGAGAAATGTCAGTTCAGAGCCTATAAGGGCACTCCCGATTAAAGGCAAGTTGATTGCCCAAACGTGTAGGCACTGGTGTGGAGCCAAATGGGGTGAGGCAGGCACAGGTTTGGGGTGATCGCAAGGGCAGGTCAATCACTTGGAGGACCTTGCTCAAACCTCTGCTGTCTGAGTGTGCTCACTATTGGGGTCCCTACTCAAATTCCTGCTGTCTCTTTCTCACCCAGTGGTTTCCTATATGTTCCCTGCCCAGTAGCACTTAAGGAGGTGACCTCACAAAACAGCCCCTGCCCCAGCAGGGTCCTGGATCCAACGGGATCCAAAAAGTCAAGGTCAAATTCCCACTGACCCACTAGCCTCTGGGTGGTCTGCAGAATCTACAAAAGCCAGCCAGTGGCTGCCTCATTTCTGCGAAGTTGGTGTGGCCCAAGAGAGCTTGGCCAAATTCCCCACCAGTGGGCACACCCTTGGGTGCTCTCCCAGGTAATCAACAGTGCCCCAGAAAACCCAATCAGGATCCTACCTGCCTTTCTCCTGCCAGATTAGTTCCACAGCAGCTCGGCTGGTGGCTCTGGGCGAAGGCTGGATACGCGGCCATTCCCTGGGGTCACAGGGCTGTGACAGGGGCTGAGGTGCGTGGTTGTGGAGCTGCAACGGGGGGTAGGGAAGGGTGAGGAAGCAAGGGGCTCGGGGTGGGGGCTCGGGAGCACAGGGCTTGGACACTACCACCAGGAGGCAGGGGGCGGGGCTTCGGCACTGCTGGGGTTTTATGCAGCAGCACGCTGTGCGGTGGGGTCACACAGGCGAGGGCTGCAAGAGGGGTGGGTCACGCAGTGGCTGGTAGTCATCACTCCGCTGGGGTCACATGGTCGGTGGTGGTCGCTCCTCTGGGATTCCATGGTGGCTGGCAGACAGTTGCTCCTCCAGGGTCTCTTAGAAGCTGGGGTGGTAGGTTGTTCCTCTGGTGTCACAGGGTGTCAGGCGGTTTCTCCCTACTTGCTCCTGGTGGATGGTTTTCACAGTGGCTTGGCTGGTGTCTTTTGGCTGGAACTCAGCTGTCCTGTGTGTGGTTCAAATTCCAGCTCTCTGACTGTGCTTGTGTGCCTATTTCTATGAACCACTCCCTGAGGACTGCCTTAACTGTGTCCCAGAGGTTTTGGTAAACTGTATTTTTTTTATGTTTTGTTTCAAGGAACATTTTTTTTCATTATTTGTTTATTTTATAACCCAACTATGTTCTAGCAGAGAGTTTTTTAGTTTCCACATGGGTGGTTTTGTAAGTTTTGATCTCCCGTGGTTAATTTCTAGTTTTATGGTACTGTAGTCTGAGAAAATATTTTTTATTACTTCAATGTCTGTTGTTTTTTTTTTAGTTTTTGTGGCTTAAATTATTTCCACTGTCACCACTTTTATTCAATATTCTATTGGAAGTGCTTGCTAGGGCAATACGACAAGAAAAGGAAATAAAAGGTATCCATATCAGCAAAGATGGTTAAACTGTGGCTATATGCAGATGATAAGATCCTGCACACAGAAATATCCAGACTCAAACCAAAAAAAAACTGTTAGAATTAGTATGCCAATTTAGTACAGTGGCAGGATATAATATCAGTATAAACAAAAAACAAAAAAAAAAAAGAAAAATCAGTAGGATTCCTCTACAGTAACAACGAGAAATCAGAGAAAGCAAACAAGAAAGCAATACTATTTACAATAGCCGACCACAAATTATGATACTTAGGAGTGAACCTAACTAGAGAAACAAAAACCCTATACAAAGAAAACTACAGAACATTTCTCCAAGACACAATAAAATGCATAAACAAATTGGAAAATATTCCCTGTTCATGGAAAGGAAGACTCAATAGTGTGAAAACAACAATCTTACCAAAAGCAATTATCATGTTCAATGCAATCGCAATACAGATACCAAATTCAGTTTTCAAAGAGATCAAAAGAGAAATTGTCAAATTTATTTGGAGAGGCAAGAGACACCAAGTAAGCAAAATCCTTCGTAGAAACAAAAATGAGGTGGGAGGCATAGCACTCCCTAATTTCAAAACCTACTACACAACAATAGTAAAACAGCATGGTACTGATACAATGAGAGACACATAGACCAATGGAACAGATTTGAGAACCCAGATATCTATGGTCAAGTAAACTAAAGTTGTGAACAATCTCAATCTCTTCACCATCTATTATGATACTGTCAGTCGGCCCAGTGATAAGAATCTTTGTTTTCTTGATATTGAGCTTCAATCCATATTGAAAGCTGCAATCCTTGACTTTCTGCGGCAAGCACATCAGGTCCTCCCCCGTTTCAGCAAACAAGGTTGTGTCATCTGCATAACATAGGTTGTTCATGAGTCTTACTCCAATCCTGATGTCACATTTCTCCTCATAAAGTCCAAAATAATCCATTCTGATTATGAAAAGGTATCAAATGTGATAACAGTTACCATGGTGGACAGTGTTTGGTGGTGCTCCCAAGTTAAAACAAGCTTGGAAGCAGGAATGGCATCCACTTCCATAAACAGCTTGCCTCTGGAAACCCTATGAAGCTGGACAAAGGATGAAAGTCACATATGCAAGTGTCAAGGACTTTCATTCATAGTGTCTCTATGAGTCGCCTAGGACTCAACAGCACTGAACAACAACAAAATGGAGATAGAACATATCCCTGGAGTACACCTTTCCCAAATGTGAACCATGAATTGTTTCCTTGCTCTGTTCTGAAGACTGCCTCCTGGTCCAAGTATAGGTTTCACATAAGCATGATCAAGTGTTCTGGGATTTTCATTCTTCTCGGAGTTAGCCACAGTTTGTTGTAATGCACACAGTCAAATGTCTTTGCATAGTCAATCAAACACTGTTAGACATTCCGCTGGTACTCCTTGCTTTCAGCCAAGATCCATCTGACATTAGCTATAATATTCCTAGTACCACAGCCTCTTCTAAAGCCAGCCTACACTCTGGCAATTCTCTATTGATGTGTTATTCCAGTCATTTTGGATAATCTTCAGCAGAATCTTACTTGCATGTGACCGCTTTAGTTTGTTTGGTTCCACAATCAACACTCTTGGCACCAGCAGCCAGGAAGGAGATGCATTGCATTGGGAAAGTATAAGGTACCTGTCCAAAGCACTGAAGTGCAACGATGTCAGTGTGGACACTAAGGTATGCCTGATACAGTCCTTGGTCTTTGTAATCACTTGCTATACATCAGATAGCTGGACAATGACTAGGGAGGACAGAAGGAGAATTGATGCATTTGAGCTGTGGTGCTGGAGAAGAGTGTTGAATATATCATGGACTGCTAAAAGAACAAACAGGTTCATTGTGGAAAGGGTTAAATCAGGCTGCTCCTTGGAAACAAGGATTCTGAAGCTTCGTTTGACATACTTTGGACTTGTTGTAAGGAGGGACTGGTCCTTGGAGAGGGATATCATTCTTGGGAGGGTGGAGGGACAGCATAGGAAAGGAAGACCCTCCATGAGATGGATTAATTCAGTGACTGGGGTAATGGCAGTAGGTGTCTCAGAGACAATGAGATTGGCACAAGATGAAACAGGGTTTAGGGCTATTGTGACTCATGGCACATAACAACAACAACAACATCTATAGCCAAAGGATGTTCAGGAAGGAAATCAAAGCTATGAAGTGGAGAAATGACAACCTCTTGAATAAATGGTGCTGGCTAAACTGTACTTCAACCTGCAGAAAGCTGAAACAGGATACACATCTCACACCGTATACAAAAAATCAGCTCAAGGTGGACCAGAGACCTGGGAGTAAAGCCCCAAACCATGAAGTTAATAAGATACAAATTGGGATCAAGCTTAGAAGAACTAGTCTACTGTATAAAGAGACTGCCAAATACAGCCAGAAATGGACAATCTGAAGTAATAAAATTGATGAATGGGACCTTCTAAAGGTAAATATATGTGTACATCAAAAACGTTTTCTAACAGGGTGAAAAGCTTAGAAGTGCTAGTCCAAGTTCTAAAGAGTAACAAATACAGCCAGAAATGCACAATCTGAAGAGGATAAAATTGATGAATGGGACCTTCTAAAGGTTTCCTTTGTTCATCAAAAACTTTTTCCAACTGGAGGAAAAGAAAACCTACTGACTGGGAATAAACATTTGGTGTAGCTAATGTTAGATGGATCTTGGCAGAAAGCAGAGAATATCAGAAGAATGTGTATCTGTGCTTCATTGACAATGCAAAGGCTTTTGACTGTGTGGATCACAACAAGCTATGGCTGACCCTTAGAAGAATGAGAATCCCAGAACATTTGATTGTGCTAATGTGAAACCTATACTTGGACCAAGAGGCAGTCATCAGAACAGAGCAGAGAGACACTACATGTTTCAAAATCAAGAAGGGGGTTCATCAGGAATGTATTCTGTCTCCATATCTTTTCAATCTGTATGCATAACAGATCATCTGAGATGCTGGGCTGTACCAGGAGGAATGTGGCATTAGGATTGGTGGAAAAGTCATCAACAACCTACATTATGCAGATGACACAAACCTGCTTGCTTAAACTGAGGAGGACCTGAAATGCTTGCTGCAGAAGGTCAAGGACTACAGCCTCCTATACAGATTGAAGCTCAACATCAAGAATACAAAGATTCTCACCATGGCGCTAATTGATAGCATCAATATGGATGGTGAAGAGATTGAAATAGTTAACAGTTTTCGTTTACTTGGCTCCACAATCAACACTCTTGGTAACAGGAGCCAGGAAATCAAGAGATTAATTGCATTGGGAAAGTCAGCTGTCAAGAGTACTGAAGAGCAACATCAGGCTGGAAACTAAGGTCTGCCTGATTTGGGCTATCGTCTTCACAATTACGTGCTATACATCAGAGAGTTGGACAGTGAATAGGGATGATAGAAAGATAATTAATGCCTTTGAGCTGTGGTGCTGGAGAAGAGTGTTGAATATACCATGGACTGCTAGGAGAACAAACAAGTTTGTCCTGGAGAAGATGAAGCCAGAATACTCCTTGGAGTCAAGGATTCTGAAGCTTCGTCTGACATACTTTGGACATGTTGCAAGGAGGGGCTGGTCCTTGGAGAGGGACATCATGTTTGGCAGAGTTGAGGGGCGGCAAAGGAGAGGAAGACCTTTGATGAGATGGATCGATTCTCTGACTGGAGTGTTGGGGATAAGTGTGTTTGGAATGACTAGGTTGGCACAGGATAGAACAGCATTTAAAGCTCTTTTACATAGAGTTGCTATGAGTCGCAAGCGACTTGATGACACATAACAACAACAACAGTATCATCTCAGACAGGACTGCTTCACAAATTGCTGTCTGTCAGATACTCCTCTAAATCAGAACACTCAGATTAAGACAGACTAGGAAGAAGGATTGGCCACCCACTTCTGAAATAGCAGGCCTCTAAAAACCCTATGCACAACAGAACACACGCAGATTAACAGAAAGGGCAACCTAGGTAGAACTATCAAGTATGGAAATACAAAGGAGGAGGAACAGTT
>NW_006400027.1:2996647-3001048 GCF_000299155.1 Elephantulus edwardii
AGGGGAAAACCCTCTATGAGATGGATTGATTCGGTGACTGGGGTAATCGGGATGGGTGTGTCAGAGGCGGTGCATTTGGCACAGGACAGAGCAGGGTTTAGGGCTGTTGTGCATAGGGTCGCTATGAGTTGGAAACGACTCAACGGCACATAACAACAACAACAACAACAACATTATACTCTTGGTCCTCCACATGAAGAAGCCTCATAACCCAATTACAGAAAGGGACAAAGACATGGAAATAGTCTTCACAGTAGAATATATTCTAATAACAAACAGACACATGAAGAAATGTTCTAGATCACTGGTAATAAGAGAGATGCAAACCAAAATCACAATGCAGTATCATCTCACTCCAGTAACAGTGATAAAGTTTAACAGGGATGCACGTAATAAGTGTTGGAGAGGATGTGGTGAGAAAGGAACTTTTATACATTGTTCGTGGAATTGTAAAATGGTGCAACCATTCTGGAAGGCAGTTTGGCACCTTCTCAAAAAGCTGAGCATAGAAATTACACATGACCCAGGTAGTCCACTACTTGTAATATACCCTGAGAAATTAAGAACTGAGACACAAACAGAGACTTGTACACCAAAGTTTAAAGCAACATTATTCACCATTGTAAGAACAAGGAAACAGCCCAGATGTCTAACCACAAATGAATGGACTGAGGACCTATGGCACATTCATACAATGGAATACTATGCAGCATTCAGGAGCAATGGTTTTGTAAATTAACTAACTTGAAGGGAATGAAGAGCATTATGCTCAGTGAACTACTCAGTCCCACAAGGACAGATTTTGTTTAAAACCATTATTGTAAAATGAGTATAATGGTCCAGGGAAGGTAAGGTTGAAGTAGAGGAATAAGGATGTGTGTTGAGGGGTGGGGGGATTAATCATGGAGTTGTACAATTTTATGGGTGGGAAGTGGTGAGGCAAATTGGAAAAATCTGTTCTGGAACAAATTGTATTCAAACTTTGTAAATATACTAGTATAATGATAATAAAAAAGAAAAAGAATAATTTTAAAAATTGACAGGTGTTTTGTTGTTGTTGTTTGAGGTGAACATTGTTCTAAGTGGTACAACACTTACCTGTCCATTCACTGTGCTGAGATACCTTGTGGTTGCTGTGATACTGAAAGCTATTCCACTGGTGTGTCAAATGCCTTAATGGTTACCCATGGTGGACAGTTTTAAGTAGAGCCCCCAGATTAAAATAGACTAGGATGCAGGATTGGCCATCCACTTTTTAATTAACAGGCTCTTGAAAACCATATGAACACTAGAGGAATGAAAGTAGTTATAGTAGTGTAGATGTAGAGCCCAGATTGGAAATCAGTTGAGATGAGGAAAGAGTGGAAGTTCAGCGAAGGAGAAGACCCTCAACCAGGTGGATTGACAGTGACTGTTGCAGTGTGCTCGAGGGTGTCAGGAGGTATGAAGATGGCACAGGACAGGATAGGATCCAGATCTATTGTTCAAAGAATTGCTGTAAGTCATACTCTACTCAACAGCACCTAACAAAAACAACAATACAAATACAAGGAAGAATTAAAGAAAAATGTTATCTATGAATTTTAGTGTTGGAGAAAAGTATTGGGCATACCATTTATTGCCAAAAGAACAACAACAACAACAACAAAAGTCTGTCTTGGTGTAACAAGAGTGCTCAAAATATGTAAGGCAAAGTTTTACCCTTAAATTCACCATAAATTCTTCTTCTGTTATCTTTGTTCATTTTCCAATTATCCGAGGCATAGCAAGTAATTGAAAGATGATAGTTTTAATCAGATGTATCTTAGTCTTTAAACTGACATCCTTGCTCTTCAGTACTTTGGAGATGTGACATCAGTAATGATATACCTGGTGCCATAGTCGATTCCAGCCCAGATCTCTGAAAGTTCTCTTTTAGTGTACTACTGATTTTAACCATTTTTCAATAAACTTCAGCACAATTGTTCTTGCATGTGCTGTTAAATATACTGTTTACTAATTTCCACATTTTGTCACCATTTTGGGGAATGGAAAAAAAATATAGACTCCTTTCAAACTATTGATTAGTTAGCTGTCTTCCAAATTTCTTAACATAGCCTGGTGTCCAAGGCTATATCTGTTGAAATATATCAATTGGTATTACATCAATTCCTTGGACATTATTTTTTTCAGTGTCTTCATGCAGCTTGATTTTTTTTTTCATCATTATTGACTCCTGATCACATACTGCTTCCCAAATTGTTTCTGTGCCAATCAATTCTTTTTGGTACAATGACTCCTTATATTCCTTGTATCTTGTTTTGCTGCTTCTTGGATCTTTCAAGGGTTTGACACGGCATCCTCAGTACTGGAAATACAGGTTTGATTTTTCTCTTCTTTTTCATTCTTTTGACTTAAAGAATGCTGTGTAAATTGTTTCCTTACTGTTTTTAACTCCAGTGCACATATTTTTATAATACTTTTCTTTGTCTAATCAAGCTTCCTTTTAAAATCTTCTATTCATCTCACTCACTTTGGCAATCCTTTCTTTAGTTTCAGCCCCTCAAAGTTCCAGTACCATTCTTAGATTATCTCGTGACATCCATTTTGGTCTTTTCTTTCACCCTTTTCTTTGTAGTAACTTATTTTTTTGTGGATAATACCCTTGATGTCATCCCACAACTCATCTGTATTTTATCATTAGTATTTACTATCTCAAAACTATTCTTGACATGGTGTTTAAATTCAGGTGGGATAGACTCAAGATTGTATTTAGATTCTTGTGGGCTTGTTTTCATTTTCTTCATCTTAAATTTTCATTTTACCGTGAGCAATTGATGATCTGTTCCACAATAAGCACCTGACCTGGTTTTGACTGTTGATATTGAACTTCTCTAATGATTCTTTCCACAAATATATCCATTGTGATTTCTATGAAGTTCCTCAGGTGAAGTCCATGTGTTTAGTCACTACTTGTGATTTTTAAAAAGTTATTTATAGAGAACAAGTCCACTAGATTTGATTCTGTAGTAGAATGTCACATTGTGTCAGGATGATTGAAAGGAATCACGAAACATTTTCTCTCTTTCTCTCCTCAAAATCAACTCAAATTCCTTCCTCATGTTCCCAGAATGGAATACTCTTCACTATCCTTTCCTCCCATCACTTTAAAGGTATGTGAACTCTCACCTGAGCTCAACCATGTTTGGTAATGAATTTGCCCTTTCAGAAACATTATTTCCACTTTAATATGGCTATAATATGCAGACACTGGAAACATGTAATACCTTCTTGTTAATTACTGGAGGTAATAAACTACTATAACTGTTCAAATGTTTTTCATTTACATGTTGATTTCTCACATTCCACTTGGGAAAGGTGTGTTTGGTGCTATTTGTTTTTTATCTAATGGTTCTACAGACTGACCTACTTTCATTTTTCTTACTGCTGACATTCATTTTATTTTCTTTATTTAAGGGTAAAAAATCAGAACAGGTAATCAGCATGCATTTAGGTCACTGTAAGTGTCCCAGTTACATTTGCATTTTTCTGTTAAAAGTCTAATGTTTTCTTTGAATGATTTAAGATATTTGGACGGGGGGAAATAACCCTTCTCTCTCTCATAAATCCAGAGTGAAAACAAAGAGAATACATAATCCACCTGCCTTCATTCAGGATCATGTAAGTTACATCAACTGCAGTCATAGATTTTTGTCTGACTCCCAGAAACCCTCCCATAGGACCAAAATACAGGTAGGGCAGGAAGCATACTGTTCCCCAGCCACTTTGAAGGATCCAGAAGCCTGCCTCTTTGATAACCGTGTTTCAAGGCAGAGTGTGATCCTTTATTTCTTATCAAGATGGTGACATTCAATAGAGAAATCCCAAAGTGTGAGCTCTCTCTCTTATTGCTTTTATTGCTGGGAATATTATCTGAATCATACTTCAAGGGGTATTTACATATTATAAAAACCAAGATGAAAGTGGAACAGAGCTGTAAAATTATTAAGTAGCAATGGAAACATTGAAGGAAAAATGATGTCAGAGTATTTGTGCCATACAGAGACTGTATGTGGATCAGGTATGCAAGCCATTGTGCTAAGGTCAATAAGTAAAGGAATCCAGTGAAAAGTAAGGCTTATTCAGGTTCCTGGTTAGAGGGTCTTGCATCAGTGACATGAGTCCATACTGCTATGATTTTCCATTATTTGTGTTTTAGTCATATTTTTTAATTCATTTTATTGCTTAAATTGTTTTAGCTATTGGATGCTTTACCTTTATCTTGTTGTGGTGCTCAAGTATTTCATAAATTCTGGATATAATCCCTTATCTGATATGTTATTACCGAATACTTTTTCCCAGTCAGTGGCTTCCCTTTTTACCCTGTTGGAGAAGTTTTTGGATGTGCATAGGGATTTGAGT
>NW_006400027.1:3002453-3018733 GCF_000299155.1 Elephantulus edwardii
TAGAGAGAATGGTACAGCAATGAAGGAATGAAAACCCAAAATCGCTGTAAATGTTCATTAATACTAATAAAATTTAATTAAAAAAATTGTTTTAGCTACTGGTAGCTCATCCAGGTTTCGGTTCCATGTCCTTTTGACATGCAAGGTATGTATTCACACGTATATACATTTGTATATACGTTGAGTTCTATATATGTGTATAAACATATTTATGCAAGAGCTCTGATGGCATAGGTCATAGTGACTTGCACTGCTAACCCAAAAGCAACATACCTTCAGTAGTTCAAATCCACTAAACCTTTGACAGGAGAAAGATGGACAGGTTCCTACCATTATGAATAATGTTTTGTGAGTCAGAAATGACTTGATATGAGTAACGTGTGTGTGGTATGTATGTGTATCTGTGTGTGTTGTTGTTGTTATTATGCGTCATCAAGTTACTTGCAAATCATAACAACCCTATGTACAGCAGGTATGAATCCTTTTCTACCCTGATCCAGTCTCACTAATTCCAACACACTTATCTCCATTGCCCCAGTTACTGTATCAATGCATCTCATCCAGGGTCTTCCTCTCCTGTGCTGTCCCTCCACACTTCCAAGCATGATGTCCTTCTCAAAGCGAATGTTTCGCCTGGCCACGTGCCCAAAGTATTGGAGATGGACCTTCAAAATCCCAGCCTCCAAGAAGAAATGTGGTTTCACCCCCTGTAAGACAACTATTTGTTTCTTGGCAGTCCATGATATGTTCAAGATTCCTCTCCAGCACCACAACTAGAAGGCATTGATTCTTCTTCTGTCATCCTTAGTCTTTGTCCAACTCTCTGAAACATAACAAGCAGTATCAAAGACCATGTCTTGGATTAGGTGCACCTTAGTCTCTAGACTGACATAGTTGCTTTTCAACATTCTGGAGAGGTCCTTGACAGTAGATTTTCCCAGTACAATTTGTATTTTGATTTCTTGGCTGCTGGTGTTAAGAGTGTTGATTGTAGAGCTTAGCAAACTGTAATTGCCAACAACCTCAATCTCATCTCCATCTATCATGGTGCTGCCAACTGGCTCAGTGGTGAGAATCTTTGTCTTTCTGCTGTTAAGCTTCAATCCATATTGAAGACTACAAGGTCCTTGACCTTGTGCAGCGAGTGTTTCATGTCTTCTTCAGTTTTAGCAAGCAAAGTTGTGTCATCTCCATATTGTAGGTTATGTATGAGTCTTCCTCTAATCCTGATGACACATTCCTCCTCAAAAAACCTTGTTTCCCAAATGATTTCTCTCTGTGTGTGTGTCTAGTGAAGCTCACAGTAATGTGTTTGACTGCAAATAGAAAAATTGACAGTTAAAATCCACCAGATGCTCCAAGGAAAAAAGATAGGTAATTTCCTTTCATTAAGATTTCGCTACTAGGGATTCAGATTTGGCGTCGGCATGACTCAAAACTGACTTGACAGCAGTGAATTAGGTTGCCTTTAAAAAAATTATTTGTTTTTTGTGTGTGTACTGTCAAATCGGATTATGACTGGTACAGGAGGAGATTGCCCCTCCTTCTCCAGCAGAATCCTCCAGTGAATTTGAGCCCTGTACCTCTAGGATTGCAGTGCAGCTTCTTGCCACAAGGCCACCAGAGCTCCCTCTAGGTTGCCGTTTTATATAGGTTGTTGTTGTTATTATGTGCTGTCGAGTCGCTTGCGACTCATAGCGACCTTATGTACAACAGCCCTAAACTCCGCTCTGTCCTGTGCCAATCGCACTGTCTCTGACACTCCCATCCCGATTATCCCAGTCACTGAATCAATCCACCTCATAGAGGGCCTTCCTCTCCTGCGCTGTCCCTCCACCCTCCCAAGCATGATGTCCCTCTCCAAGGACCGGTCTCTCCTCACAACATGTCCAAAGTATGCTAGACGGAGCCTCAGAATTCTTGCCTCCAAGGAGCCATGTCTTTGTATAGATATATTTTTCCTAATGCTACCTTACTTTTTTGACTATTCAAAGGCATTTGAATGTGTGGATCATAACAAACTGTGGTTGACTCTGAGAAGAATGGGAATCCCAGAACACTTGATCATGCTAATGTGAAACCTATACTTGGATCAAGAGGCAGTCATCAGAACAGAACAAGGAAACACTGCATAACTCAAAATTGGGAAGGGTGTATGCCAGGGATTTGTCCTATATTTATACCTTTTCTGTATGCAGAACAGATTATTTGAGAGGCTAGGCTCTATGAGAAGAAGTGTGGTGTCAGGATTGGTGGAAGATCCATCAACAATCTGCGTTATGCAGATGACACAACCCTGCTTGGTGAAAATGAGGAGGACCTGAAGCGCTTGCTGCAGAGGGTCAAGGACTGCAGCTGCCAATGTGGATTGAGGCTCAATGTCAAGAAGACAAATATTCTCACCACTGGACCAACTGGCAGCATCAGGATGAATGGTGAAGAGATTGTGCTTGGCTCCACCGTCAACACTCTCACTACCAGCAGCCAGGAAATTAAAAGACGTATTGTGATAGGAAAGTCTGCTGTTAGGAAACTCTCCAAAGTATCGGAGAGCAATAGTGTCACTCTGGAGACCAAGGTGCATCGGATACAGGCCACTGTCTTTGCAATCAGTTGTTACGTGTCAGAAAGTTGGACAATGACTAGGGAGGATAGAAGGAGAATTGATGCCTTTGAGCTGTGGTGCTGGAGAAGAGTATTGAATTTACCATGGACTGCCAAGAAAACAGATTCATCCTGGAGAGGGTTAAACCAGGCTGCTCCTTGGCGGCAAGGATTCTGAGGCTTCATCTGACATTCTTTGGACATGTCACAAGGAGGGACCAGTCCTTGGAGGGGAACATCATGCTTGGGAGGGTGGAGAGACAGCACAGGAGAGGAAGACCCTCTATGAGGTGAATTGATTCAGTGACTGGAGTACTTAAGGTGGGTGGGTCAGAGACTGTGAGATTGGCACAGTACAGAGGAGGGTTTAGGGCGGTTGTGCATAGGGTTGCTATGTGTAGCAAGCAACTTGACGGCACATAACAACAACGACCTTACTTTTTATTGTCACAACTATATTTTTCTTTTTTAAAAAATATCTTACCTTAGTGTTATGTTTTGAAGCATTTATTTTTGGCATTACAAGTGGAAAGTGGAGGGTTAAGTCAGTGAAAGGGAGGACAAACCTCAACACAGCGATTACAATAATGGTCTGGAATATGGTGGAAATAATAAGGATGGCTCAGAATAGTGCAAGGTTCTGATCTCTTGTTCACAGGACTGTTGTGAATTTTTGTTGAGTAGAAGTCATCTAACTTTACCCGCACATTGTTTTGATTAATATAAGAGCAATATTCATTTTTTTCTATACTTACTTCTCTATGCTAAATAACCCGGTTTTCTCAGGGTCAGGTTTATTCTTTGTTTATGATTTGCTGTGTTGGTTTTCTTGTTTGTTGTTTTCTCCTGTTTAGTAGTATTTCCAAACATCTAGCTATGTTTGATATTTGAACCATATACAAATATATCTCAGAGATATTAAAAATTCAGCTCTCTAAGCCACTGCATTAATGTTGCAATAAATTGAGCCACACAAGTTTTGGAGTTTTCAGTGCATATACAGTTCACATTTGTCCACTATGCAAGAACAATGTGAAAAAAGTCTACATATTGTGAGACTCCCCAAAATGTGAGAAATATAACATTAATTTGTTTTGTTGTTGTTGTAGTTGTTGTTGATTCCCATCAAGTAAAGCACAACTCATAGAGACTCTATGAACAAAAGACCTGAAATCTTTCTGTAACCATCCTTGTTTCTCTATGTGACAGATATAACATGAAATATAACATAAAGAATAGAAAAAATGGTGTATGACACAAGTTACTACAGATCTTTCATTTGTTATAAGGTTACCAAATCTATGAAACAGAATAAAATGATTTATAATAAAATGAGGTGTGTCTCTAGAGTCGGGCAAGAGGAAAACTGACTGTGAGTCCTTCTTATACTCCAGAGAAAGGCTTTATTAACCACCAGACTTAACTTTCAAGATAAATGAAGCTGAGTGGACTTTGCAAGCAGCAGAAAATTACTCCATTCAATCATCCAAACGGACTATTCTAAAATTATCAAAGACCATTTGTCCAAATTATTTGAAAGAAAAAAAACCCCCAAAATATTTAAGGTTCACTTGATCTGAGATTGAAATTCTCTATATACACGGGCAGGGGGATGGGTTTATTGTTTTGTATGATGGCCTGTGACTAAGTAATCTCATTGCTTATACCTGCTCTGCTAGTCCTGCTTTATTAGACAATTTGCATTAGAAGATTCCTAACAGTTCCACCAAAGAATGTCAGCTGTTAAAACTCTGCGAGGCTTCCCTCTGTATACTGTCACATCTAGCTTCCTAGATCTTCCTTATCAGAGCATCTTCCATAAATTGAAAGGAATTATTTTTCCTGTATTACAGCAAACAAACTTTACTGGCATAGTGGGTAAGCATTTGAACATTGAAAGGTTGGTGGTTCAGGACCAAGGTGAGATAGTCTGCTTCCATAAAGATTTACAGCCTTGGAAACTCTATGAAGTAATTTTACTTTGTCCTGTAGATAGCATTAAGTTGATTTTTGTCTACCTCTTTCTTATTACAACCAATTTTTATTTATGCAATTGTTATTCCTTTACTATTATTTTATTGGTATTCTTTTTTTTAAAATTTTATTTTATTTTATTGATATTCTTTAAGGTGCTGTTGTTGTTATGTGCCATTGAGTCTCTTGCGACTCATAGTGACCCTATGTACAACAGCCCTTACCCTGCTCTGTCCTGTGCCAATCGCACTGTCTCTAACACATCCATCCCGATTACCTCAGTCACTGAATCAATCCACCTCATAGAGGGTCTTGCCCTCCTACACAGTCTCTCCACCCTCCCAAGCATGATGTCCCTCTTCAAGCACCGGTCCCTGCTTACAACATGTCCAAAGTATGTTAGGCGAAGCCCTAGAATCCTTTCCTCCAAGGAGCAGCCTGGTTTAACTCTCTACAGGATGAATCTGTTTTCTTGGCAGTTCAGGATAATATTCAATACTCTTCTCCAGCACCACAGCTCAAAGGCATCAATTCTCCTTCTATCCTCCTTAGTCATGTCCAACTCTCCGATGCAGAACAAGTGACTGCAAAGACCATAGCCTGTATCAGATGCACCTTAGTCTCCATAGTGACACCATTGTTCTTCAGTACCCTGGAGAAGTGCCTAACAGCAGACTTTCCCATCACAATATGTTTTTTGATTTCCTGGCTGCTGGTGCCAAGAGTGTTGACAGTGGAGCCAAACAAACTAAAGTTGTTAACAATCACAGTCTCTTCACCATCCATCCTGATCCTATCAATTGGTCCAGGGGTGAAAATATTTGTCTTCTTAACATTGAGCCTCAATCCACATTGGCAGCTGCAGTCCTTGACCCTCTGCAGCAAGCGCTGCAGGTCCTCCTCACTTTCACCAAGCAGGGTTGTGTCATCTGCATAAACGCAGATTGTTGATGGATCTTCCACCAATCCTGATGCCACACTTCTCCTTATAGAGCCCAGCCTCTTGGATAATCTGTTCTGCATACAGATTGAAAAGGTATGAAGATAGGACACATCCCTGACATACACCCTTCCCAATTTTGAACCATGTAGTGTTTCCCTGCTCTCTTCTGACGACTGCCTCTTGATCCAAGTATAGGTTTCACATTAGCATGATCAAGTGTTCTGGGATTCCCATTCTTCTCAGAGTCAGCCACAGTTTGTTATGATCCACACAATCAAATGCCTTTGCATAATCAATGAAACCCAGATATACATTCTTCTGATATTTCCTGCTTTCAGCTATCATCCATCTAACATTGGCTACAATAACCTTAATACCACAACCCCTTCTAAACCCAGCCTGGACTTCTGGCAGTTCTGTGATATGCTGTTACAGTCGTTTTTGGAGAATCTTCAGTACAATCTTGCTTACATGTGAAATCAATGAGATTGTTCTATAGTTTCCACACTCTGTTGGGTCACCCTTCTTTGGAATGGGAACAAATACAGAACTCTTCCAGGAAGTTGGCCAAATGGTTGTTTTCCAGATTTCTTGGCACAACTTGGTGAGCATGTTCAGGGCAGCATCTGTTAGCTGAAATACCTCAATTGGTATACCATCTATTCCTGGGGCCTTGTTTTTGCTATTTCCTTCAAAGGAGCTTGAACTTCTTCCTTCATCATTCTTTAAGGTTGTTGTTGTTGTTATGTGCTGTCAAGTCACTTGCTACTCATAGCGACCCTATGTACAACAGCCCTAAACTCCGCTCTATCCTGTGTTAATCTCACTGCCTCTGACACACCCATCCTGATTACCCCAATCACTGAATCAATCCACTTCATAGAGGGTCTTCCCCTTCTGTGCCATCCCTCCACCCTCCCAAGCATGATGTCCCTCTCCAAGGACCAGTCTCTCCTCACAACATGTCCAAAGTATGTTAGAGGGAGCCTCAGAATCCTTGCCTCCAAGGAGCAGCCTAGTTTAACACTCTCCAAGATGAATCCATTTGTTTTCTTGGCAGTCCATGGTTCATTCAATACTCTTCTCCAGCACCACAGCTCAAAGGCATCAATTCTCCTTCTGTCCTCCTTAGTCATTCTCCAACTTTCTGATGCATAACAAGTGATTGCAAAGACCATAGCCTGTATCAGACTCACCTTAGTCTCCAGAGAGACACCATTGCTCTTCAGTAACCTGGAGAGGTCCCTAACAGCAGACTTTCCCATCACAATACATCTTTTCATTTCTTGGATGCTGGTGCCTAGAGTGTTGACCGTGGAGCCAAGCAGACTTTAAGGTAGAAGGTATAAATTAAATTCTTCTGTTTGCCATCTTAAGGCTTTGGAATGTATACAAACATCCACAAAAGAAGAAAAAATACCCCAATAGAAGAAACCTGTAATAAAAAGAAAAATAACACTTGACTGAAAGGGCAGAGGCAAGAGACCTAATACCAGTTCTGTGGGAGGAATCATTTCCTCTTTCCTGGATTGTTTGCAAATATGAGGGTGGTCACCTCCATCATTCCATATTTCCTGCTAAGTTAGATTGTGACTCTGGGACTTTGCCATGAAGATCAATTTGATAAACTAGTAAAATCATGGACTTTGCATCAGGTGAACATGATTGAATTCTGACTAACTCAGCCACTTAGTAGTCACTCAGAAGACTTGAAATTGCCTTCACTCATTAGTTTCTCGATTTTACAATGATATTTATCTCCAAAGTATCTTACGAAAATTAAGGACATTATACATAAATACTAATATATAAATCTAAAACTTAAAAGATTGACTGGCATTCAGGAAAATGCAAAATTACAATCCATCTTTTAAATGTAACATAAGTTTCTTGGCTACAGGGGATCCTTTGTTATACTCTTGTGCAGATTGTTCTTTGTCTCCATATATCCATTCCCATTCTTCTCTGTCCAACTCTGAGTCCTGGAGAGACTGCATAGTGCATTATTGCTCAGGCACACTCTGTCCGGATTTAAGATTAGAGGGAAGAAGGAGGAAACTTGAGGAAGTTGGTGGGCAGGGTTCCTTTTCTGCTTTCCCTTTGAAAGGCTATGTTTTTCGCAGAGGCACTTTCCTTTGTTACTAAAATCCTAATCCAACAGCCTTGCCTCTGCGATCCCAGCTTTGTCTGGCTTCATTGACTCCAGTTTCCATCCTGACATTTTGACAAAGCAAATATGATGCCTTTGTTAGTTATTGTTGACTTGGACTCTTGGCAACCCCATGTGTATCAGAGTACAATTCACCCACTGGGTAATCAAGAGTGTGACATTTGAAAGCACATCACTAGGTCTGTTAGATCGTGTCAATGAGGAGTTTTCAATGTAGGCTCTAGTGTCTACTTTCCAGAGCATCTTCCAGCACCAACTTTCTAGACGATTGTCAAGCACTTAACCTTTTACACCTCCAGGGACTGGGCTTAATCTTTTTAATTTAAAGAAGTGATAGAGTTTAATTAGACATTTTAATTCAAGCCTGGAATTGCAATATTTAAGGATACTATGGGCAGAATATTGAATGATCCGGGAAGCATCAAAGAAGATGGAAGGAAACACAGTCACTGTATAAAACAAAATGGCTGACACAGAAGATTATCATGAAACTATAAATAATCAAGAGTGTAAGTGATGAAGGAGGAAGTTCAATCTGCTCTGAAGGAATTGATTTAAACATGCCCTAGGAATTGACGGAATAACAATTGAAATCTTTCCACAAACAGATGCAGCCCTGGACATGCTCACTATGTTGTGCCAAGAAATCTGGAGGACAACCACCTGTCCAACTGACTGGAAACAATTCTTATTTATTCCCACTTTTTTAAAAAGGTG
The DNA here is from genome assembly GCF_000299155.1 of Elephantulus edwardii. Taxonomy (NCBI): domain Eukaryota; kingdom Metazoa; phylum Chordata; class Mammalia; order Macroscelidea; family Macroscelididae; genus Elephantulus; species Elephantulus edwardii. The sequence continues at coordinate 3,010,862 of NW_006400027.1, forward strand.
ATGTGACAGAGTGTGGAAGTTGTTGAACAATGTAAATAATATTATATGCAAGCAACACCCTACTGATCCAAACAATTGAACAATACAACAGTACAAGATTTAAAAATGTTTAGCACAGTACAACTGTCAAATATGCAAGCAGAGTTTAGAAGAGGCCATGACACTAGGGACATCATAGCCAACGTGAGATGGATCTTGGCTAAAAGTAGAAAGCGCCAGAGGAATGTCTATGTTTTATTGACTATACAAAGGCTGTGTGGATCACAACAATCTGTGGCTGACTCTGAGAAGAATGGGAATCCCAGGAAACTTAGTTGTGCTTATGTGAAACCTATACTTGGATCAGAAGGCAATTGTCAGAAGAGAGCAAGGAAACACTGCATGATGCAAAAATCAGAAAATTATGGCAAGCAAGGAAATACTGCGTTATGCAAAATCAGAAAATTTGTATGTTAGGGATGCATCTTATCTTCATACCTTTTCAATCAATGTGTGGAATACATCATTCAGGGGGTTAGACTTTATAAGGAGGAATGTGGCGCAGGATTGGAGGAAGACTCATCAACAACCTGTGTTATCCAGATAACGCAACCTTGTTTGCCAAAAGCAAGGAGAACCTCAAGTATTTGCTGCAGAAAGTATTGAAGCTCAGAATCAGAAAACAAAGGTATTGAGTCAGAATCAAGAAAACAAAGATTCTCACCACTGGGACAATTGGCAGCATCATGTTAAATGGAGAGGAAACAGATTGTTAACAGCTTCAACTTGCTTGGCTCCATATTCAACAATACTGGAAACTGAAAAACTAATTGCATTGGGAAAGTCTGCCGTCAGGGACTTCTCTAGAGTACTGAGGAGCAACAATGTCAGTCTAGAGGCTGAGGTGCATGTGACCCAAGCCATAGTCTTCGCAGTAATTTGCTTTTATTATATATACATTTATATTATATATACAATTATACACATCAGAGATCTGGACAATGAATTAGGAATGTTAGAAGAAAAATTGATGGCTTTGGGTTTTGGTGTTTGTTTTGAATATACCATGGACAGCTAAGAGAACAAACAGATCTAACCTGGAGAGAGTGAAACCAGGCTCCTCCTTGGAGGTATGGATTTTGAAGTTCTATCTTACATACTTCGGGTATGTGACTAGAAGGGAGCATACCTTGGAGGACATTATACTTGAATAGTTAGTTGGAAGGACAGTGCATGAGAGGAAAACCCCAGATGAGATGGATTGATAGAGTAACTGGGGTAATGGAGATAGATGTGTTCAGAAACAGTGAGATTTACTCAGGATAGAGCGGAGTTCAGAGCTATTATACAAAGGGTCGTAATGAGTTGCAAGCCAGTAAGCGGCACATGAACAACAATTAGTCATATAACTAGCTGTAATTAATGCTACAAAGCAAAATGTGTAAGGATGATTGAATAAAAACGAAATATAATTTGGAAACTTTCCATCAATTAAAATAAGGGGTAATGATCTTCAGTGATGTTTGTCTCAAGTACCTCACTCTTACTTGTTCCTTAAATCTGCTTGTCTCCCTGAAAAACAGACCTTCACTGAACTCTCATCAGCTGAACCATCTTGTTCAATTCTGTTTCCTTTTTGTGTCATGACTGATAAAATTGGTGACCAATATATGTTGTTATTAAGGTTTACCACATTTCTCAGGAAGAACCATAATTGAGGCTGGAGAGAAAGAAGAGAAAAGGTGTCTTTGTTCCTGGGCAAAAGCAGGATCCCTGTAACATTTTAAAAGACCAAAAATGTTCTTGAACACCTTTCTTTCTACTCTTGATTTCATATGTATTCTTCAACTAAACTCATGAGTTTATCCCAAGCATATTCTGCAGCATCCTTCTCTGTACAACTCAGCAGATAGCAGAAGGGTAAAAGGCGGCTTTGCCAGGATGGTATTACTCCCTTTGACAAGCACTCAGCTTGTACAAGCCTTCTTCAATCATCTTTCTCTTATCCACTTTCAAATGTCAACCAGATTTCATCTTCTTGTGGTTGTATTATTATTGTTTACCATCAAGTCAGAACTGACCCATAGCTAACCCTCTGGAGAGTCTTCAGAGGCAGTAAAGTACATGGGAGGAGACAGTCCATCCTTCTCCCAAACAGCAGTTGGTGGATTCTGGTAGGTACTACAGGCGTGGAAATTGAAAGTAAGCAAAGAAGCTTTTATTGGAGATCTCAGGCTCTCAGTTCACAGGTGGCATGAAGGAGAAGTGGCCTTTTACAAGACTGGGGAGGAAGGGGCCTTCTCCAGGCAGAGGACGTAAGTCATACAGCTCATGGATTGGCTGCAGCTGTTGGCGCTGCTGGTAATATCTGTTGATGCAATTAAGTGGGCAGTCTCTTGGCAGAGGAAGTAGTTGTGGAGCCTGTTAATTGGCTGTGGCTGTTGTCAGCAAGATAAGTTGTCACCTGGGTGTGAGTCGGGCCTATCAGAGTCAAACTTTGTGCCTGTGAAGTTACAGTGCAGCTTCTTACCATTCAGGCCACCGTAGCTCCCTTCAACCTTATCTCTTCCTTCTTATGTCGCAAATATTGAACTCCCTTGCATCTGTGTCCTACACATGTGTAATGGATGAAAAACTGCCCCTGTAGTATCATTAGTAAAATCCTGAGCTAGGTCAAGTATCTGCTTGATGCTGCCAGTCTAGCGCTTTATATAAACACTAATCCCTGGACCATAGGAAGTTGAGTTAGGTATTGTACAAACGATTAATCAGAAGAAGAATCCTTTTGCAAATAAGACAGGGCATGCAAACCTTCATTAAAAGCACATAAATCAATGAATTGTTAGCAAAATACTGGTAAAGTTACTGCCATTTGACGTGCTTATCTGATAGCACAAAGGGAAGTGCTTGTCAAATCTAATTACAATCATTCTCCTAAAGCAAAGCCTATTCTTTTACAAAGGGAATTGAATTGCTGTTTGAATGCAAGCAGGATGTAACTTAAGAAATTGGATGGAGAGATTCTTCAAGGCAATAGTACACAAAGGGCAAAACCTTGAAGCTGAAACAGGATGAAGAGGCTATTTATCTGGAAGAAAAGGAGCAAAACAACAATAATAATGTTATTAAAGGCCATTGTGGATCATAGATCTGGTGAAAATCTTGTCTCAAACATTTTTTGAGGTGTTTGGGGTTTTTTTTTTTTGGTAGGGCTTTGTTGTTGTTGTTGTTTTATTTTTTAATTCACTGCAAGGCAAACACAATGGGAATTTTCTAGAAACACATTGTATTGAAATCTGACACTCTCAAAGATAACAAATGGAGAAATAAGATCAAACTTTCCTGAATATGTGAAGTCAGGATATGAGAGCATTAGCCCATTGGGAGAAGTGTGCCAAGGAAGACACCCTCAGAGTCTGTTCTCCTCCAGGTCTGTGAGGCCCAGCTTCCAGCCAGGGTTGGGTTTTGAATTGAGACTTCTTCCATTGGTTGACAGCTTTTATTCTCAATAGACCTTCATTTCATTCCAGAAAGAGTGGCACTTGGCTGCTTTCAGTTTCCACAGGCAGGAAGCTTCTAATGAGTGGGGAGAGAGAAAAGTCGTCAGAAAACAAGCAGTACTGGAATTTAGAAATCAGATTCTTAGAGAAATGTGAAGCTGACAGGTGGAAAGCAGAGGCGTGACCTGTCTGTTGTAAAACAACTAAAAAGGCAATTTGCTACCAGCAATGTAGAAAGAGGAGTTCCCTTCATAAACACCTATCTACATACACCAGGGCACAAGTGTAAAAAAGTTCATAACATTATTGTTCATCGTAACTTAATACCAGGTATGACCTAAACATCCACGGACAAAAGAATGAATGAGCATTAAAAAAATTGAAATACATTCAAATTTATAGAATACTACAGAGCAATGAAAATAGTAGCCTAGTGGCAAGAAGCTGCGCTGTAATCCCAAAAACACGTAGTTCAAGGCCACCAGCTGCCCCGTGGGTGAAAGATAGGCAGATCTCCTGTGCCATTAACTGCCTCTGAAGATGCGCCAGACGGTCAGCTATGGGTCTGTTCAGACTACCGTACACAACAACACTGAGGAATGAAAATGCACACAACAACTGTACAGTAGCTATGGGGAGTGCTAGTGGCTTAATGGAAAGGAATTGTGCTGTCAACACAAAGGTGGTTGATGTTGTTGTGTACCAAGAATACCATGAGTCAGAACCAACCCATACTTGACCCTTTCAAAGATAGTGAATTGCACGGGAAGAGTGCCCATCCTTCTCCAGTGGAACAGGTAGTGAATTCGAACTGTGTTCCTTTAAGATTGCAGTGCAGCTACTTACAACTAGGCCACCAGAAGGTCCTAAAAACTGTGTTTCTTTAGTCTTTATTAAATAAAGGAATTAAATCACTATATAAAAATGGAAGTTTGCTTGCATTACCTCTCCAATCTTCAATGTTAGCATGTTACACAGGATTTTCCTGACAGACATCATTACATTAAACTGTTTTCATGAAACTTCTAGCATTGGTCACCCACTCCCATCAAAGGCTTTTGTTGTTGATAATTTGTTTTCTATCATTCCTGTTCATGTAAGCTCTGTTGGCTTAGTGGTGAGGAGTTGTGTGGCCAACTGAAAGGCATGTGGTCTGAATCCACCCAGACCTCTACCTGGAGAAAGATGGGCAATTCCCTCCAGTATGATTTACAGCCTCTGAAAGCCCACTCAATTGTCAGCTATGAGTTGGTCTCCACTAGAAGTTACATAACATTTCTGTTCACACTATGTTGTTTCATTTTTTTAAGCACTTCACATTTTATATTCATATGTAAATTACATAATAAATAGTAATATTCTCTATAATTATACAGTATACATCTTTCTGCACATTGCTTTATATATCACTAGATTTTTGATAACTGATAATGTTGATTCCAATTTATGGTAACCTCATACATGTCAGGGTGAATATTGGGAATTTTGTATTTCTGTGTATTTTAATGCTCTATATAAGATTAATTTCATTTGGAAAATCTGCTGTCAGAAATCTCTCCAAGGTACTGAGAAGCAACGATGTCAGTCTGGAGACTAAGGTGTGTCTGATACAGGCCATGGTCTTTGCAATTACTTGTTATGCATCAAATTGATGGACAATGACTAGGGATGATAGAAGGAGAGTTGATGTCTTTGAGCTTTGTTGCTGGAGAAGAGTACTGCATATACCATAGACTGCTAGGAGAACAAATGAGCTCATTCTGAAGAGGGTGAAGTCAGGCTCCTCTTTGGAGGAAATTATTCTGAAGCTCCATCTGACATACCTTGAGCATGTTACAAGGCAGGATCAGTCCTTGGAGAGAGATGTCATGCTTGGGAGAGTAAAAGGACAGGGCACGAGAGGAAGACCCTCAATGAGATGGATTAATTCTGCCACTAGGGTAATGGGGATAGGTGTGTCAGAGACAATGAGATTGGAAAGGGATAGAGCAGGGTTTAAAGCTATGTACATAGGGTCACTACGAGTTGCAAGCAACTTGATGGCACATAACAACAACAATATGTAGGTGAATTTTAGGTAGGAAAGTTAATAATTTGAACATTACCCAAAAAAGCATTTTTATATATTCTATGAAATTTTTAAAATGTTTTGTTTGAATTGTTGGTGGTTTTTTTTCTAATTAAATTATACAAAGGTCATTAAAACCAGTAGGAACTGATTATTGGATGCCTATTTATTCTTCAGAACAAAAGAAGTAGAATGAGGTACATCACTAAATCTCTATGCAAACAATTTATGACATCACAGATAACTTACGTTTCAAAGTTATATTTAAACTGACAAATCCCCCTTAAACTTTTAACAGAAAATATAATCAAACAAATATTGAGAAGTGGAGCAAGGCTGCTCCTTCTTTTGTGCATAAGGTTACTATGAGTTCTGACATCATCTAATAACAAAATAGTTTCCATGTTCCTCTACATTCCTCCCTTGCATTTAGGTTGGGTCATATCTTGAAGTCAGCAGATGTAAGCGGAACTGTTGAAAACCATTTTTATGTCTACTTGCTCTTCCAACTTGTTCTTCTCTTCCTATACCAGCTATCTTCTGATAGGTAAAATATTACTAAAAAAATGTAATGGCTTCAATAATCTTAGAGCTTTTGTGGCCCAGGAATCCAGAGATAGGTTAGTTTGATTCCTCTGAATCAGTTTCTCTGAAGGTTCAGTTAGGCTGTCAATGAGTCTATAATCATTTCAAGGTTCAGTGAGGAAAGATCCTCTTTTAAGTTTGGCAACCTGGCTATTGGCAGAATCCAGCACTTCACTGAACGTAGGCTAGAGACATTAGCTCCTTATTCTGCAATCATCTCCATAGGAGTACTCACAACATGACACCTCACTCTTCCCAGAGCTATGGTTCTTAGGGAGATCGAGAGAGAAAAAAAGAGAAAGAGAAAAGAATGAGTAAGATGGAAGTCACTATTTTTGTAATCTAAAATTGCAAGTGACATCTTATCACTGTTGACATTCTGTTTGTTCTAGATACAAATCACAGGAAGTCTAGCACAAGTGTTGACCTTCACCACCATGGTTCTCAAAGGTGAAGCTACAAGACAGGGAGGTTGGGTCTCTGATTGTTCACTACTGATACAAATATGCGGTACAGGCAAGAAATAACATTCTAATGCTTTGAGAACACACACACACACACACATACACACACGCGCGCGCGCTAATTACCACTGAGCTGGCACAGACTCATAACTGAACTTCACTAGGTTCTCCAAGGCTATAAATCTGTAAATCACACAGCAGGATATTGTTCATCTTTCTCTCAGGGAACCACAATAGATTTGAACCACCAACAAGGCACTACCTTTGAGTTAGCAGCACAACTCCCTACAAAGTATATCACCAGTGCTTTTCCCTAAAACATTGCCTTAGGTAGTCAGTTTTAATTTTAATGCTTAGTGGTGGTCATTCAAAACTGATATACTTTTGTTCAGTGTAGGTAATTTTATAAGTTTTTGTTGTTATGTGCCATCCAGTTGACTATGACTCATATTGGCCCTATGATCAATAGTTCTTAACCTTGCCCTATCCTGAGCCAATTTCACAGTCTTTAGCCCTCTTTCCCCATTACCACAGTCACTGTGTCAATCCATCTCTTTCAGGGTCTTTCTCTCTTTTACTGACTCTTCACCCTTACAATCTTGATGTCCTTCTGGATTTGTCTTTCAAGGCAACATGGCCAAAGTATGTGAGATGGAGTTTCAAAATCCTTTCCTTCAAGGGGAAACCTGTTTCACCCTCTCTATAACAGATCTGTTGGTTCTCTTGGCAGTCCATGATATGTCCAATACTTTTTCTCCAGCACCACTACTCAAAAACATCAATAAGTATTAAGAATTATATTCTGACATGTCATTACCAAAAACTTTTTCCCAGTCTGTGGCTTCCCTTTTTACCCTGTTAGAGAAGTTTCTGGATGCTCATAGGGATTTGATTCTTAGAAGGTCCCATTCATCTATTTTATATACTCCTGGTTGTAAATTTTTCAGAATACTGGGGAGACTCTTTATGTTGTGGATTAGGACTACTAAAGTTTTTCCAAGCTTTTCTTTTTCTTTTTTTTTTTTTTTGAATGAAGTTTACAGTCCTTGGTTTCAGTCCTAGGTCCATGATCCACCTTGAGTTGGTTTTTGCATATGGAGTGAGGTAAGGACTGACATGTCAGACAAGGGACTTATATCTAGAATTTATAAAATACTCGAGCACCACAACAAGATAAAGGAGAATAATCCAATTGAAAAATGGGCACAGGATATGAACAGACACTTCACCAAGGAAGACATTCAGATGGCCAACAAGCACATGAAGAAATGTTCAA
>NW_006400027.1:3019533-3030628 GCF_000299155.1 Elephantulus edwardii
AAAAAAAAAAGAATTATATTCTGTGGGTAATGAGAAAGGCAATCAAGGACTCATTTGGGATCTAGAATTCGGAGACAGAGGTCTGAGGCAATGAGAGGTCAGCTGTGGTTCCTTCAATAGTCCTGGCTCCCAAAGCAGAGGTGCACATTTACAGGAGTTAAAATCCACCAGTGATGCCATGGAAGAAAGATAGACTATCACCTCTTATGTGATATGCAGTTGTTGTTGTTATATACCATCGAGTCACTTGTGACTCATAGTACCTATGTACAAGAGCCCTAAAAGCCATTCAATCCTGTGCCAACCTCGCCATCTCAAACACAGTCATTATGACCACTCCACTCACAGAATCGATCCATCTCATCGAGGGTCTTCCTCTTCTACGCCATCCCTCCACTCTCCCAAACATGATGTCTTTCTCCAAGGACCAGTACCTCCTTGAAACATGCCCAAAGTATGTCAGATAAAGATTCAGAATCCTTGACTCCAAGGAGCAGCCTTGTTTAACCCTCTCCAGGAGAAACCTGTTTGTTCTCTTAGCAGTCCATGGTGCATTCAACACTCTTCTCCAGCACCACAGCTCAAAGGCATCAATTCTCTTTCTATCATCCCTATTCACTGTCCAACTCTCTGATGCATAGAACATAATTGCAAATACTATAGCCTGGATCAGGAACCCCTTAGTCTCCAGCCTGATGTCATTGTTCTTCAGTACTCTTGAGAGGTCCCTCGCAGCTGACTTTCCCAATGCAATTCATCTCTTGATTTACTGGCTGCTGTTACCATGAGTGTTGACTGTGGAACCAAGTAAATTAAAACTGTTAATTATCCCAATCTCTTCACTATCCGTACTGAAGCTGCCAATTGGCCCAGTGGTGAAAATCTTTGTTTTCTTGATGTTGAGCTTCAATCCATATTGAAGACCGCAGTCCTTGACCTTCTGCAGCAAGCACTTCAGGTCCTCCTCAGTTTCAGCAAGCAGAGTTGTGTCATCTGAATAACGCAGGTTGTTGATGATTCTTCCACCAAACCTTATGCCACTTTCCTCCTCATACAGCCCAGCATCTCATTTGATCTTTTCTGCACACAGATTGAAAAGGTATGGAGACAAAATACATCCCTGATGGAACTCCTTCTTGATTTTGAACCATGCAGTTCCTCCTTGCTCTGTTCTGATGACTGCCTTTTGGTCCAAGTGTAGGTATCCCATTAGCACAATCAAACGTTCTGGGATTCCCATTCTTCTCAGAGTGAGCCACAGCTTGTTGTGATCCACACAGTCAAAAGCCTTTGCATTGTCAATGAAGCACAGATAGACACTCTTCGGTATTCTCTGCTTTCTGCCAAGATCCATCTAATATTAGCTATAATATCCCTAGTACCAAGACCTCTTCTAAATCCAGCCTACACATCTGGCAATTCTCTGTTGACACATTGTTCCAAACTTGGAAACCTGCTGGAAAGGAAACTATGAGTCAGTTTTGACTAAACGGCAAGGAAAAAGAGATTTCTAACAACGACATGTATATCTTTATATTCTATTGTACTTAACTAGGAGTAGATGGAAAATTAATGTTACTAAACAAGAGAGATTGGAACTTTCATGCACTGCTGGTGGAATTATAAAAAGTACAACCACTATAAAAGGCTATTTTAATTGTATTATCTGTCTTTGTTTGTTTGTTTGGGGTTTTTTTGTGGTTGTTTTTTTTTTATTTTTTTTTTTTGTGGAGACCCTGTAGGATTCTGTAAACTTTTGATATGAGACTCTTGTCTGAAATGGTATTGCCAAATGGTTTTTCTCATTAAGTAGGTTTTCTTTTCACTCTGTTGGAAAATGTTTTTAAAATAGAGAGGGGCATCTTTAGCTGGCCCCATTAATCAATTTTATCCTCTCAAGATTACAAATTTCTGGCTGTACTTAGCAGTCTCTTCATACCATAGACTAGGTCATCTAAGCTTGATCCAAGTCTCTGATGTGCTTTATGATTTGGGGCTTTAATCTCAGTTCTCTGATTCACTTTGAGTTGATTTTTTGTGTATGGTGTGAAATATGGATCCTGTTTCAACTTTCTGCAGGTAGCAGTCCAGTTTTTCCAGCACCGTTTGCCAAAGAGGTTGCCAAAATGGGAAAAAGACATGGAAAAATTTTTCACAGATATTTGGATGGCCAACAGACACATGAAGAAATGGTTACATCACTGCCAATAAGGGAGATACGAATCAAAACCACAATGAGATACAATCTCACTCCAGTAGCAGTAGCAAAGTTTAATAGGACAGCAAATAATAAATATTGTAGAGGATGTGGTAAGATAGGAATTCTTATACATTGATGGTGGGATTATAAAAAGTACAACTACTCTGGAAGGCAGTTTAGCCCTTCTCCCAAAAACTGACTATAGAAATTCCATATGACCCAGCTATTTCACTGCTTGGACTATATCCCAAGAGAATGAGAACTGAGGCACAAATGGAGACTTCTACACCAATGTTCATAGCAGCATTTTTCACCACTTCAAGAAAAAGGAAACAGTCCAGATGTCCAACCACAATCAAATAGTTTGGGAAATTATGATACATTCACATAATGCAATACCATGCAGCATGCAGGATGCAGGAGTAATGATTTTGTAAATTAATACCTCACTTGGGAGGGACTAGAAAGCATTATGCTAAGTGAACTAACTCAGTTTCATAAGGACAAATATTGCATAAGACCATTATTGTAGAACTAGTATGAGGATCCAAGGAGGGGATGGGAGGACCAAAGGAATGAGCATAGGGCATTTAATCATAGGGTTTCACAATTAGATGGGTGGAGTGGGTGTGTGAAGAAAATGGGAAAGATCTGGTTTTAAAAACAATATATATGAACAATGTAAATAAACCAGTATAAAATGTAAAAAAAAAAAGATATTGAGCATTTCCTCAAAAATGTAGAAATTCCTTATAGCTCAGCTATTCCACTAGTAGTAGATCCCAGGCAAATTAGAGACATAACACAAACAAAGACATATACACCTTTGTGTATTGTAGCAGTATTCACCACGTTGTTGTTGTTATGTGCCGTCCAGTTGATTGCGACTCATAGCAACCCTATGTACAACAGCCCTAAACTCTGCTCTGTCCTTTGCCAATCGCACTGTCTCTGACACTCCCATCCCGATTATCCCAGTCACTGAATCAATCCACCTCATAGAGGGCCTTCCCCTCCTGCACCGTCCCTCAACCCTCCCAAGCATGATGTCCCTCTCCAAGGACCAGTCTTTCCTCACAACATGTCCAAAGTATGTTAGATGGAGCCTCAGAATCCTTGCCTCCAAGGAACCACCCTGTTTAACCCTTTCCAGGATGAATCTGTTTGTTTTCCTAGCAGTCCATGGTACTCTCAATACTCTTCTCCAGCACCACAGCTCAAAGGCATAAATTCCCCTTCTATCCTCCTTGGTCATTGTCCAACTCTCTGATGCATAACAAGTGATTGCGAAGACCATGGCTTGTATCAGATGCACCTTAGTCTCCAGAGAGACACCATTGCTCTTCAGTACTTTGGAGAGGTCCCTAACAGCAGACTTTCCCATGGCTCTTCACCATAGGGAGAGAGAAAAAAAGAAAACCCAACAAAAAACAACCACAAAAACCCTATAAATAGTTCAAATGCTCATCAATAACGAATGAATAGAGAAATTGTGGTGCATTCACACAATGAAATATTGTGCAACTCAAAGGAACAATCAAATAGCAGAATAGTTTGCAACATGGGAGAGGCTGGAGAACATAATGCTAAGTGAAATAACTCAATCACATAAGGATCTATCTGTGAAAGACTATAACAGTGAAAATTGAAAAGTTACTGTGGGGAAGGCGGGCAAAGATCAAGAGAGCAGAGATAGAATGTATAGTCAATGAATACCATAAAGTATCAGGAAAAAGGAAGTCCAACCTGCAAAGACTTGATAAATGGAAAATATGGCTACAGCAATTAGGAAATAGCACAGGATACATATAACTGTTGAGAAGGGGAAAGCGAGGAGGGCAGAAGGGGGAGATTATAAAAAAAAGTAATCAATTATAAAAAACATAATATTTATGATTGAAAAAAATTGATCAATAGTAATCGACTATATAACCTGAAAGATATATGAAAAATTGTATAAACACAGTCTATATTAATGAATCACAATTTTTATTAGCAACTGTACAAAACAATAAAAAAATAAGTGGACTTGGAACCCTAGGCAATATATTTTGAGTCAATTTCACCTTTAACTTCACCTCCATTCCTTCTTCTCTTTTACATAATTTTACTCATTGTCTTTGAGTTGAAACTGATTCAGTTTCACCCTCCATAGGGTTTTGTCAGTGTGAATTGGAGAAGAGCGAATTCCAACATCTTGTTCTTGCAGAATCCTGGGTGAATTAGAAACACCATCTTTGGCTTAGCAGTGCAACTCTGTACCGACTTAGCCACAAGAGCGCCTTATAATCACAAGGTTGTATTATTATGTGCTATTGAGTCAGAATCATCTCATAGCTAAACCTCCAAGGCCTTTTCAGAGACTGTACATCACATGGAAGAAGATTTTTCCTCTTTCTTTTGTGAAGCAGCTCATGGATTTGAACCACCTAGCTTTCTATTTGTAACTCCTTAATCACTAGACCACCAAGGCTCCCTATAATTACACTTCTTGTCCTTAAAACCTTAATTTAGGTATTGGGTTTCAAGGAAATTGTCTGTGAACCCCAAAACCGAGTTAAATGCCCTTTGGAATGCTTCCAAATATCCAGTTTTTCCCTGTTGTAGATCTTATCACACTACTGTGATTGCCTGTTTTCTGACAGAGATTTCTCCAGAGTGTAAACCAGCTAACTTGAAAGCATTTATGTTTCCCCAGTATTTAGTTTATAGAGCATAAAAGAAATTTAATTATTTTTGTAATAGAAGGACACATGTGAGTCAATGAAATGAATAGTAGAGGCATTAGGACTTTCAAGGAAAAAGGCTTCCGTAATACCTCAAAGATGAGGATATTGAAGCACTCTAAATTTGACTAATTGGTGACTTACTTGAGTAAGCTATAATTCAAGTAATAGATTTTTCTCAAATGAGAAAAGATAGATATAACCTATTACACAGTAAATAGATTCAAAACACAAAAGCCACTAATGTGGCATAAACCATTGTACTCTGCAAGACAGAAGAAATACTCCAAAACCTGATTTCAAATAAAACAAAATGAAGAAGAAGAAGAAGAAGAAGAAGAAGAAGAAGAAGGAGGAGGAGGAGGAGGAGGAGGAGGAGGAGAAGATGAGGAGGAGATTTGAAGGTCATGTGTGTGGGGAGTTAGTTATTCACAATGTCTACAATGTGTGAGTCTGTAGAGAAGGAAATGGCTTTGTTGTTATCAGGAAGAAAAACCTAGCATTCTACCCTTGAAAATCAGCCTTTGAAACTCTATGGATCACAAAGGCCCAACTCCATTGATGTAGAGTGGTCATCAGCTGGGACCAACTCAGAGAGCTATTAACAACAGGGAGTGAAGAGAAGGGAGAATGGAGACAAGTGACTGAAGGACACAGAATTTCCTTCTTAGGTGATGAGTATATTCTAGAATTTTATAGTAGTCATGGTATAACTTTACGGATATACTAAAAATGAATGAATTGTAAACTTTAAAGTATTACTGCTTTGTTGTTGTTGTTGTTTGCAGTCAAGTCAAGCACTACTCATAGTGACCCCGTGAACAAAAGGCCTAAAGCCTTTCTATAACTATCATCATTTATCAAAATTCATAGAGCTTCCAGAGGCAAGTTTAGGAAGTGGATCCCATTACTTCTTAGTATGTGAATTATATCCCAGTTTTTAAAAAGGTATTACAGCAGAATAATGGGAGGTTGTAAATAAACGTTGCAAATTTTCAATGTTATAATCAAATAATTTTGTAACACGGTCTTTTATAGTACAAATATGTGTCTAAGATCATTTCACAGGCTACCATTTTAACATTCGCTTTGCTAATGAAACAAGTTTGCCTATTATATTATTATCAAGTATTTCAGATCCTAGATTTCTAAATTATGTGTTCTTAAAAAAATGGATTCTTGAAAGAAAAGTGCACAAATATTTAATTTTAATTGGTTATGTCTCATGGATAGATATTAGTTCTTTTTTACCCTAAACGTTTTCTAATACCTTTACCAATGAAAATGGAATTTTGCAACACAATAATTTTGTTCAATATTGTGTAGTAAAATTATTTTGTCTAAGTTTCAAGGCTCCAGGAAATTTCTAGTAATTCCCAAGATGAGCAGCCCCTGGCTATGACGCTGTTATTATGTACCTGGACTTCTCCCTAGGGAACCTTAGTTCTCCTTTCCTTTTAAGGTAAGGGCTTTTGAACCTGGAGTCACAAATAGGAAAGCAAGTCATCCTTTATATCCTAACATCAAATTTAAATTACACTTCTAGAGGAAGACAGAAATGCAGTTTTTTCTTTGTTGTTTTTATGGTTTTTTTCCACTTCACTACATGTCCTCTTATGGACAAAGGAAAAAGAACAGCAAACAAAAATCTCTTTCACTTCATATGCAACAAAGCTAGTAAACTATAATAACTAAAAACAAAACCAAATCCAATATCAAATTGCTCTCCTGTCATTGCTAACCATCACGGGGTTTCTGAGGCTGTATGTCTTTAAAGGAGCAAATTGCTTATTTTTTCTCTCCTCCTTGGAGTGGTTATTGTTGTTGTTGTTATGTGCCATCGAGTCGTTTCCGACTCATAGCGACCCTATGCACAACAGCCCTAAACCCTGCTCTATCCTGCGCCAACCGCACCGCCTCTGACACACCCATCCCGATTACCCCAGTCACCTAATCCATCCATCTCATAGAGGGTCTTCCCCTCCTGCGCCATCCCTCCACCCTCCCAAGCATGATGTCCCTCTCCAAGGACCCGTCCCTCCTGGCAACATGTCCAAAGTATGTCAGACGAAGCCCCAGAATCCTTGCCCCCAAGGAGTAGCTTGGTTTAATCCTCTCCAAGATGAATCTGTTTGTTTTCCTGGCAGTCCAGGGTACATTCAGTACCCTTCTCCAGCACCACAGCTCAAAAGCATCCACTCTCCTTCTGTCCTCCCTAGTCATTGTCCAACTCTCTGATGCATAACAAGCGATTGCAAATACCATGGCCTGTATCAGGCGCACCTTAGTCTCCAGAGAACACTGTTGCCCCTGAGGACTTTAGAGAGGTCCCTAACAGCAGACTTTGCCATCGTGATACGCTTTTTGATTTCCTGACTGCTGGTGCCAAGAGTATTGACTGTGGAGCCGAGCAAACTGAAGCTGTGAGCACTCTCAATCTCTTCGTCATCCATCCTGACGCTGCCAATTGGTCCAGTGGTGAGAATCTTTGTCTTCTTGACATTGAGCCTCAGTCCATACTGAAGGCTGCAGTCCTTGACCCTCCGCAGCAAGTGCATGAGGTCCTCCTCAGTTACAGCAAGCAGGGTTATGTCATCTGCATAACGCAGATTGTTAATAGATCTTCCACCAATCCTGATGCCACAATTATCCTCATAGAGCCCAGCCTCTCAGATAATCTGCTCTGCATACATGTTGAATAGATTCAAACTCTTGAACTTTCAATAAACAGGATGTACTATCAGAGGGAATTGTAGATTTTGATAGCGTTGTCCATAACTTTGGCTGCTAAAAATAATGGGGCGGAATTACATAAGAAAAATGGCTGATTCCAATGTCTGGGGCATAAAATGAATATAAAATGTGTTGGTCTTATCATTCTAAAAACAAGGAAGTGTACAAAGACTGTGAAGGATGTGTGCTAAGGACTAGGGACTAAAATGAAAATACTCCTATTGGGAATAGATAGAATTATTGGAGCAACACTTTTAACACCAGCAGTCAGGAAGTAAAAAGACTAATTGCATTGGGAAAATATGCTCTCCAGAGTGCCGAAAAGCAATGATGTCAGTATAGAGACTAAGGTATGCCTAGTTTAGGCCATGGTTACAACTACTTATTATGTTTCAGAGAGCTTGACAATGACTAAGGATGACCAAAGAAGAAATGATGCTTTTGAGTTGTGGTGCTGGAGAAGAGTCTTGAACATACAGTGGACTGCCAAGAAAGCAAATAGGTCTGTCTTAGAGAAGGTAAAACCAAGTCTCTTCTTTTAGGCCAAGATTTTTAAGATCCATCTCATATACTTTGGGCACATGGCCAGGAAAGACTGGTCCTTGGAAAAGGACATTACGCTTGGAAGGGTGGATGGTCAGTGCAGGAGACGAAGACCCTAAATGAGATGGATTGATTCAGTTACTGGGGAAATGGAAGTAGGCATGTTGGAGACAATGAAATTGTCTCAAGATAGGCAGGATTTAGAGTTATTGTACACAGGGTTGCCATGAGTCACAAGCGAATAGACAGCACATAACAACAACAATAAAAACAAAGATAACAACTGAAACAATTATGCTTGACTTTATGTTCCCATGGTAGAATATTAGAAGAAAAGAAAGAAGGAAAGGATGGAGGAGAAAGGGGGGATATGCAAATAAGAGGAAAAACAGTTTCACTAATTCAAAGACCCTGATACCGAATACAATACAATAATATACACAAACACCAACAGAATAAAATTAATAATTCACAAACAAACTCATGCATCTATAAGCTATAAAAACTCCCTGCTGTCAAAGTGGACAACCTCATAGTTGACATTACATTGACTGGGCTTCCAGGGCTGTAAATTTCTCAGAAGTTTGCCCATCTTTCTCCCCTAGAACCACTGTTACAGTCAAACTACTGGAGAAGTGATGTTTGGTCTAGCAGTGCAACTTCTCTGGTTTACATTAAAAAAGCTCCCTCATACCAGTTAATCATACATCTATAGCTTATTTTCAACAAAGATGCTAATTCCATCAAATGTGTAAAGACTTCTCTTCAATAAATGGTACTGAATCTCTGAATTTACACATGCTAAAGTATGAGTTTGATTCCATATCGCAAATCACAAATGAAAATTAACTCAAAATAGTTCCAAGTCCTGAATGTAAAATTTGAAACTATAAAGCTTTATTATATAGCTGTAACATTTCCTCTAATGGTTCAAAGTGGATTCTTGGACGTGACATTAAAAGTTGGAACATAAAAAGCAAAATTGAGAAATTGTGCTTGAGCAATTTTTAAAATGTTGTGTATTCAACAACACAAAATTAGAAATTAATAACAAGAGAATAAAGGAGAAAAAAGCCATACATCTGGAAGCTGAACAACACCTTGTTTGAACATGACTGGGTACAACAAGAAATAAAAAATGAAATTAAAAGTTTCTTGAAACAAATGACCATGAAAATCTACTTACCAAAACCTCTGGGAAACAGCCAAAGCAGTAATCAGAAGTCAATTTATAGCAATAAGAAAACACATCAAAGGGCAAGAAAAATTGACTATTGACTCTCTAACCCAACATCTCCAACACATTGAAAAAGAACAGCAAAAAAAAAAAAACAAAACAGGACACCCTCTAAAAAAACTGAAATTATAAAAATTAGAGCAGAGATAAATGAAATAGAAAACAGAAACACAATTGAAACTATCAACAAAACTAGGAGTTAGATCTTTGAAAAGGTCAATAAAATTGACAAATCATTAACAAAACTCACAAAAGAAAAGGAAGAGACACAAATAATCTGAATAACAGATGAATCAGGCAGCATCACAACAGAACCAACTAAAATAAAAAAAATAACATTAGAATATTATGAAAAACTATATTCAAACAAATATGAAAACCTAGAGGAAATGGACAAATAGTTAGAAATGCACAACCTACCTAAACTGACACAAACCGAAATTGAACATCTGAACAGACCCATTACAAAAGAAGAAATGGAAAAGATAATACAACAACTTCCAACCAAAAAAATACCTGGACCAGATGGTATTACAAGTGAATTTTATCAGACATTCAGAGAAGAACTGTCACCAATTCTACATAAACTATTTCTGAAAGTAGAAAAAGATGGAATTCTCCCAGACTCATTCTATGAAGCAAACATATCCTTGATACCAAAGCCAGGAAAATAGAACACCACCAAAATAGAAAACTATAGGCCAATATTTCTTATGAACATAGATGCAAAAATCCTGAATAAAATATTGGTCAATAGAATCCAAGGATACATCAAAGAAATAATCCACCATGACCAAGTGGGATTCATAACAGGTATGCAAAGATGGTTCAATATAAGAAAAACAATTAATGTAATTCATCATATTAACAAAGCAAAGAACAAGAACCACCTGATCCTATCAATTGATGCAGAAAAGGCCTTTGACAAAATTCAACACCTTTTCTGATTAAAACACTCAACAAATCGGACTAGAGGGGAAGTTCTTCAATATAGTAAAAAAGTATTTATGAACACCTGAGAGCCAACAGTGTTCTCAGTGGAGAGAGGTTAAAGGCATTCCCTTTAAGAACAGGAACTAGGCAAGGATGCCTTCTATCACCTCTCTTATTCAATATTTATTGGCAGTCTTAGTGATAGTAATAAGACAAGAGAAAGACATAAGAGGTATCCAAACTGGCAAAGAGGAGGTAAAATTATCTCTTTTTGCAATTTATATGATAGTATACTTAGAAAATCCTAAAGACTCAGCAAGAAAACTATTGGACATAGTTGACCAATTCAGCAAAGTAGCAGGATACAAGATCAATATACAAAAATCAGTTGGATTTCTCTACAATGACAAAGAGAATACAGAACTGGATCTAAGAAAAACAGTACCCTTCACAATAGCTAATCATAAGATAAAATATTTGGGAGAAATATAACTAGAAGCACAAAGGATACATTCAAAGAAAATTACATTACTACAAGAAACAAAAAGAAACCTGGAGAAGTGGAAGAATATCCCTTGCTCATGGATAGGAAGACTCAATATTGTGAAAATGGCAATACTACCAAAGGCAATTTACATGTTTAATGCAATCCCAATACAAATACCAATCCCATTCTTCAACGAGATGGAAAAGGCAATCTCCAGCTTCACTAGGAATGGAAAG
>NW_006400027.1:3032158-3038581 GCF_000299155.1 Elephantulus edwardii
TCTTTCGATTTTAAAGAAGAGCTAACTGGGGGTGGGGGTGGGGTGGGCAGGGAGAGAAGTGCAAAAATGAATGAATGGAAATCCACAATCTCTGTAAATCTTCATTGAAATTAATAATAATAATAATAATAAATTAAAGAAGACAAAAAGGGAGAGAGGAATCCTGTGTCTACTTTAACAAGCACTAAGCAAACATTTTTTAAAATGTTTCTCTGCTTAAGGGCTAGAGGTTCAGTTACATTGTTAGCATGTGTTCTTTGAATGTATCCAATATCTTTGAAATTAGAATACAATAAAATTTTTTTTTAATTAACTTAAAACAAAAACTACAAGTTATACATCTTCTCTGTTAAAAATATAGGGAAAAGTAAAATCTCTGGTGAATGTCTGAAAAAAAGCATATTGTATATTAAAGGACTTTATCAATAGAATGAAGACATAATGTACAAAAATGAAGGAAAAGTTTGGGAATACATAAGTTCTAAGAGTTTAATATACAAGTTCTTTAAAGAACTTCTATAACTAAATGATAAAAAGACAGCCCAATTTTAAAATGTTTAAAAACCTGAGTAGCTATTTTACTAAAGAAAATATACAAATGTCCATAAATACATGAAGATACTTAACATCATTAATAACTATAACTCAAACTCATTGCCATCAATTCTAAACCAACTCATAGTTGACTCCCAGTTGGGTTTCTAAAGCTGTAAATCACACAAGTAGAGGTCATTCATCTTCTTTATGAGTTATTCACATTGTGAGTGTGATATATTTTCTCTGAGTTATTCACACTATAAGTGTGATACATTTGAGTTTAATATTTAATAATGTAATATTTAATAATGTAATATTTGCTTTCTTCTCTATGCATTTGAAAATTTTTATAGTAAAAGTTGTTGTTGTTGTTGGCCTTCAAGTTGAGCACAACTCATAGTGATGCTATGAACAAAAGACCATTCTCCTTTCCAAATATGATGTTATTTTCCAAGGAATAGCTCCTAGCAACATGCTCAAAGTACATGAAATGAAGCTTTATCTTTGCCCCCAAGGAGAATTCTAGCTGTACTTTTTCCACGTTTGTTGTTTTTACAGTCTTTGAGATACTTAGTACTCTTCTTCATCATCACAACTCAAAGGCATCACTTCTTTCTTAATTTCACTCCATCCTACTAGAGAAATCTATTTCTCTGATACAGGAAAAAAAATATTAAACCTTACTTCAAATCAACTCATTACAATTGAATCAGAATCAACTCATAACTGACTCTCCAGTGAAATTTTAGAGGGTATAAATTGTCCATCTTCCTCCCAAGAAAAATTTGAACTATCAGAGAGGCATGGCCTTTGAGTTAGTAAAGCAATTCTAGGGACTACTGTGGTGTAAAAGGTTTACTGTTCAAAATCTATTTCCTAGCCATTGATTGGATGTTTATATTGGACTGAAGTATTTATTGTATGAATGGGATAGGATTAGGGTGGAATACAAACCCCATCCTGCTATTGTTGTTCTGTGCCATCAAGTTAGAAGTGACCCATAGTGAACTCCCCAAAGGTTTTTAGAGACAGTTATTGGCACAGGATAAGATTGTCCATCTTCATCTTTCTCTCGTGGAGCAGTTAGTGAATTTGAACAATATGCCTTTAGAATTGCAGTGCAACTTCTTACCAGTAGTCAACCATAGCTTCCTTGAATGATGGGTAGTCTTCTACCATGCACTTAACTGCCTCCGAAAACCCATGGGAGGGTTTCAACTCAGTGGTACAATAACAAGAATGGGAGCTTAATGCTCTTTTTGGGACACTTTCTATCCTGGCCCACTGGGTCACAGAATCCAGCTTACTAGTCTCTGCAACCTTGGCCTGCATCGCCTACAGTCACATGAGTCATTCTCCTGATGGATCTGAGTCTCTGTGCAACCTTCCAGGGTATCACTAAACCCAAGGGACATAGAGGAATGAGGGAACTGAATGAAAGACAGACTGCTGATGTCAGAAATCATGAGAGCAGATCAAACATTTCTGGCTCTTTCGATTTCCTACTTATTGTAATTGGTCTGCTATTAATCCTAGCATAACAAATTATGAATAAAATTGCTGTCAGAAGTGGGATTTTCTACAAATTTCTAGACTTTCTGTTACATGTGGCTTTGGAGAAAAAGTGGTAAACAAGAAAATGAGAATTGTTTGTTCTCTGAATGGCATAAGAAACACCTGTGACTTAATACAGCTATTATACTGCAGTAATCGGGATGGGTGTGTCAGAGACAGTGCGATTGGCACAGGACAGAGCAGAGTTTAGGGCTTTTGTACATAGGGTCACTATGAGTCGTAAGTGACTCGATGGCACATAACAACAACAACAACAACATTATGTTGCAATAAGTTACCTAAGGCAAAAGTCACTTATGGCATAAGAAGTACTCAACTTAACTCCTGAGAAGTTGGTTAATTGAATGCGTACAGAAATATAGAGTGACAACGAAAAAGTGAAATTTAAATTTCATTGGTTTCTGCTATAAGTTGTTTTTAAGTGCCTTTAGTCGAATTCAACTTAAAGAAACTCTATAAGCAAAAGATCTGAACCCTGTTTTATAGTCATCTGCTATCAGTAGTGGCAGCAAATGCAAGGGGAAAGAAGGTAGGAATAAAGGTGGCTGATAACAGAACTGAAGAAAGTCCTACTAGGACAGAGTTATACCCCTTAACTTCAGGATTTACCTGAAAGAAAAAAAAATTGTGCGGGAGCAGCCAAAAATACTTCTCAGAACTATGGTCACCGAAACAGTCCAGGAGGAAGATGAGCAGGATCAAGAAACTATTGTGACCTCAGAATATAGCAAAAAGAAAATGCATACGTGCAGACCATTATTGGCAGCTTCCTGAGGAACCATGACTAAAATGGATTGTAGCATAATTAGGGACAGTGTTTTTAGTGCTAAAGCTGCAGAATGGAGGAGGATATTTGTGTTAATGTAATAACTACAATTATCTTTACAACAATCAAGAATGATATTGTAAAATACAGTCACACAACAGATTAACCCAAAAAGGATAATTAGCTTGATAGAATGGATATTAGTTACAGTTCTTGTAACTGGTCTGATATTAATTGTAGCAGAAAGAATTATGAATCCAACTACTATTAAATTATAAATTCCGTAAGTGCAGGAATTGTAGCTGTTTTAGTTGTTGTTGTCAGGTGCTGTCAAATTGAGTACAACTCATCAACAGCTAGCCTGAACCCTGCCCTATCCTGTGCCATCCTCACCAACCCTAAAATATTCATTGCTGATGACACCACATCAATCTATCTCATTGGGGGGTCTTCCTCTCCCTCACTAAACCCCAGTCTTTTCAGTCATGATGTCACTCTCCAGTGAATTGCCTTGCCTAGCTGGTTCTCAATTCATGTTACAATGCCTGGTACTTAACATAAACACTGAAGACTATAAATGAAAAGGGATTTAAATGAATGAATAAAATAATTTTATATGAGGAGCTTTGGTGGCCTAGAGACAAGAAGCTGCACTGTAATCCCAAAGACACTTGGTTCAAGGCCACCAGCTGCTCCATGGGAGAAGGATAGACAATCTCCTCCCATGCAATTAACTGCCTCTGAAAACTTACTGGAAGGTCAGCTATGGGTTGGTTCCAACTCTACAGTACACAACAACAACAACATGAGTGGCTTCTATATAAATAGAAGTAAATCTTTCTATTATCATTTTAGACTGCAAATGATTTATCTAAAAGTTTAGCCTTTTGGGGGCTATAATAGAATTTCTTTGTGTCTGGATTCAAACAAACTTATTGCCGTTGAGTCATTTCCAACTAATAATGATACTCTGTTAGATTTCTGAGGCTGTAAACTCCAAGGTTAGAAACCATCCATCTTTCTTTAACAGAGCAGCTGGTGAGCTCAGACCTTCAGAGACACAGTCTTGGCTAGCAGCACAGGGTTAGGTCATCCAAGCTCCCTACATAAAGATTAGTGGGTCTCAAAGGTTATCATGTGGAAGGATCATGTAGATAGTTCTGAATCTCATGCCAAAATTTTAATTTACCTCTCAAACACACTTGTTTTTTTTAATATTTTTTCCTTGATTGTGGTTTTTTAAATTTTTTTATTATTTATTTAATTTAGTTTGTTTATTTTTCATTTCAATGAACATCTACAGAGATTTTGGAATTCCATTCACTCATTGTTGCACCCTTCTCCCCGCACAAACCCCTCAAACACACTTCTAAGTATTGTTAAAGTTACTGCTCTATAGACTGCACCTTAATTAGCATTCATGTAGACCATATCTTCTTACCAGCTACTTCCACCGTAATTTTCTGATGGGATGAAACCTCCAAATTCCCAAGACATTCCAAAGACCTACTGAATCAGAATTTCTAAGAATAAACTTCAGAAATGTGAATTTTAAAAAGCTCTTTGAATTATTCTTACATATATTCAAGTTTTGAGAATGGCCCAGACCACTGTTGTCCAAAAGAACTCTCCATAATTATGTAAATGCTCCACATTGTCCCATGTCAGTGTGGTCATGGAATACCTGCAATGTGATTAGTGTCACAGATGGACTGGATTGTTGTTTTATTTCATTTTCATGAATTTAAATTGTCTTTTAAATTACCCATTGAGACTCTAAAATATAATGTCATGGAGTGGAGGAGTCCAATTCTAACTCTGTATCTTTGGGTATTTGAGGCTGTTTATGTTTATGAAGAGGACTACTCATCTTTCACATCTGCCAAAGAGCAATTAGGGGTTTCAAACTGCTAGTCTTTAAATTATTATTGTTGTTTACTGCCTTTGAGTCGAGCATGACTCATAGCAACCCTGTGAACAAAAGACCTGAAGCCCCTCTACAACTATTGGCATTTATCAAAGTTCATAGAGTTTCTGGAGGCAAGTTATTTAAGAAGTGAGTGCCACCAGAGCTGGAAAAGTTGTATACCATTTTACTAAGACTATCAACTGGAGCTAGTGACTACCATACTGGACACTGAAGTTGGATTTTTTTTTAATCTTTCCTTCCAGAAACAGGACTTCTCTTCTGGTGGCAGAGAAGGAGACTCAGTATTGAATTTCTAGGATATAATTCTTTTCAACCAGAGAAATGCCCCTTTGTTACCTTGAGCTTTCATTTGATATTATGATTCCTCTGCAAACTGGAGTCCAAGGTCAAATGAGACATTTCTAAAGCTCTCCTACATTCCCAAGTGAAAGGCACACTATTAGCTTGATGGAATAATTATTTATTTGTCAAACAATGATGCTTCCAACCTATTTTAATGCCATCTTCTCAAGAGGGTCACGATGTACTCACCAACTTATTATCTCATTAATTCTCATAATGACTTTGTGAGCAATAAAAAGGACTCCAGTGATTATCCCCATTTCACATGCAGAAAACCTGACTCTTAAAGGTGGTGAGTGGCTTACTGAAGTTTCCCCAAGTAACTCCCTTATGGGGTGTTATTTTTCCTAGTACTTGTCATTCTCTTTAAGTAATTAAGGTTTATACTCTCACAGAAACCACAAAGGTACTTTAGAAAGCAATTTGCTTTCCTTTTGATACCTAACTTTCCGTAAGAATGGAACTTGGACCTTGGGTGACATAGATGGCCCGAAGCTAGATATTCTGGAATTCTATCACAGCCTGTAATTCTAGGCTGCCTGGAGTTTCACAATACAACTTATAGGCCACACAACAAATAAATATGGAGAGATGTCCAACTAGGCATAGGAACTCACACACTAATTAAGTTTTTCCTTTTTCTTTCCACTCATCAGAAGAGGTGTAAGGAGAGTCTGCTAGGTGAGGATACGAGATGAAATAATAAGAGATGAGACAATAAGAATCTTTCCCCAAGTGACAAATTTCAGGTTCTCCCTAGGTGATTTAATTTTATACTAGTATTTACGCCTGGGACATCATTCTCAAATAGACAGATTGAGACAAAACTACAGGACAAACTGAAGTCAAAAGTATGAAATAATAATTAGCTACACAAGTAGTCCAAGGAGACTGGGAAATGGCATTAAAGTCCAAAATTTTCAAAGTCAGCTGTGGCTTCACATTACACAATATAATTTGAGCTACCTACATAAAGAACATGAGGCAAGCATCTCATGGATGAATTTCCTGGGCAGGACCTGAAAGCCTCACTTTTCTGTTGGCTGTCCTTAAGCTGGAGTTCTCTTCTAATAAGACTGAGTGTTGAGAGCTTGTTTGGAGGTTCTAGCAGGGGAGCGCAGCTACTTGTATACCCTTGACCAAAGGACGGTCTCGGGGATGGTCGTCCTCTTCAACTGGATGAAATATGTTTACGGCATTGAAGTCTATGGGGGAGAGAATAGTCTAAAAGTATTATATTTTAGGGCATTATTTTTATCGTAGGAGTATGCAA
>NW_006400027.1:3038681-3052636 GCF_000299155.1 Elephantulus edwardii
GGGGGGAGGGGTTTGTGCGGGGAGAAGGGTGCAACAATGAATTAATGGAATCCTAAAATCTCTGTAGATGTTCATTGAAATGAAAAATAAACAACCTAAATTAAAAAAAATTAAAAAAAAAAGACTGAGTGTTGATGGGACCTGGTGGAGGATGGGAAGCAGGGAAAGGGAGAAGGAGCCGGGAAATTGAGTGCAGGAACAGGGGTACCATCCCCTGTGTTTAAAATAAAGAACACCTCCAAGAAGAGAGGCTCTGGGTAGACTTTATTCACTTAATAGACTTTAAGTGCCTGAGGACACAGTACAAACTTGTATCACATTATCAGACAGGCCTCCTCATGGCATCAGTGTCAGTCGAGGCTCATGAATATGTAAATACTAGATGTATCTTGGAAACATGCTTGACAAGAGAATAGCTAAAATGGACTGATTCTAGTTATAAGCCCATCAGCCTGCCATTCTTTATGTTTGAACAGGCAGACTATTGCTAGGTGACAGATCATTAAGGCTATCTACTCAGTCAGCGGAAATGAAGAAATAATTTGTTCCTAATAACCTTCAGATGACCTCCCAGGCAAAAGGGAGTCTTTAAAATGCTGTCTCTGCCGATACATGTCAGGCAGGTGCGTGAGGTTCTTCTCCCCCACCCTCCACCCTCTCCCCCACCCCCGTCAGAGCAGGGCGGCTGGTGAAACAGATTAATAAACACCTACTGACAGGGACATATCTGGAAAAGATCTCATCACCTGCCATTATGGGGCTAATGAATAATTCAGAGCTCTCCATCAGAGCTGGGAATTTCAGGCCATGCTGTGCTCTAGACTCACAGGTAGGGTAGAGGGGGGAGCATGCAGACACTGATTGCCAGGATTAGAAGGGAGCCTAGGAGAATTGCCTTTCTCTCAGACCACACAGGACCAAGGTGGGGCAGGAGTTGCAGAAACTTGCCTCTGGGGAACCAGGCAGCCTTGTGGTAGAACAATCAGCAAGACCTCTGGAAGAGACGTGTTTGGTGTCCAGGGCAGGCTCCCTGGTACATATTTGTCCACCTTCATTGCCAGTCTTTGTTTTCTCCTGCTGGTGAATTCCTGAGGACAGGCTAGGCCAGTTTTGTTCTCTGTGCCACTCACTCCTTGAGTACTTAATCTAGCTCTTGAATCTTCTTTCTTTATTGTTTTTGCTATTGTGATGTGCAGTCAGAATCAACTTGTAGCTGACCCTCTCGGGCTATCAGAGGCTGTAAATTGCATAGGAGGAGACTCACCATCTTCTTTCACAGAGCAGCTAGTGGATTTGAACCATTAGAGTCAGTTGGGGGATTTCAGGATGGTCTCTAATTGCTGTGTGATGTTTGAGCATGCTTATTCCCTCCTTGGACTCAGTTATCTAATCTGTAAAAGGGGCTTAATAATATCTGTTCATGCAAAGCTCATTGTGAGGATAAAAAGGAATTATGCCGTTCCTGCTGAAGACCTGGCAGCAAGCAAATACTCACTTTATACTTGAGACAAAACCCCCATATTTATCTACTTCCACATTCTTATGGGCATTAGACCAGACAATGGTAAAGGACAGACAAAAAAACCTTGATTTGGTGATATGAAGTGTGTTTTTTTTTTTAATTTGAAAATGTTTAAATAAAAGTGAGGGCAGTTGTAAACAAATCACTAAGAGTTAGTGCAGTGTTTCACTTTGTCTGAGTCTCCTCTGTGTCAGCATCCTCCAATTTCCACATTCCTTCTCCTTCTCCACTTTCTTCCTCACTTCTCCACTCTTGCCTCTCCATCCCCTTCCTGCCTTTACTCACTTCTTACCTCCAGTCTCATCTTCCCCCTGCTGGTCTCCTCCTCTTTTCATTGGCATTCTCCCCACTCCAGCAGTCTCCTCCTCCTTTCTCAGCTCTTCCACCTTGGCTCCTCCACCCAATCTTCCCCTCAAGTAACCTTCAATCACCTCCCAATGGCTCCCTTTGACTGCACTAAACTGGATTCCTGGCAAGAGATCAAAAACATCAACTTCCTGGGGCAAAGAACAGGGGGGAGGGGAAGGGGACAGAAGCTGATTGAACAAATAGACTAGATCCTAAAGATCACCTGACCAGGTACAGTACTTCTTAATGTGTGTGAGGAATGATCAAAATGAAACAAAGTAAGTTTAAACAATATAAGTACAGCCAGTACATTAAAATAGTCTCTATAAGGGAGTCCTTGAAGAATAGTGAGTTATGTATCTGGTTGCTAACAGAAAGGTGAGAGATTCAAACCTACCAGCTCCTCCATGGGAAAAAGATGAGGCAGTCTGATGTCACTGAGATGAGATTAATTCAACCACACTTGGTTATATTTAAGTATCCAACAATAACAACCAGAAAATCAAACAAAGAATTGCATTGGGAAAGTCTGCTGTCAGGGACATATCCAGAGTACTGAAGAGAAACAAAGTCAGTCTGGAGACTAAGGTGTGCCTGATATAGGCCTTCACAATCATGTGCTATACATGCTATACATCAGAGAGCTAGAGAATGACTAGAGAGGATAGACAGAGAGTTGTGGTACTGGAAAAGAGTATTGAATCTATCTATATCTATATCTATATCTATATATCTATATATCATCTATTTATCTATCTATCTATATCTATATCTATATCTATATCTATATCTATATCTATATCTATATCTATATCTATATCTATGCTAAGAAAACATACAGGTCCATCTTGGAGAGGGTGAAACCACACTGCTCTTTGGAGTAAAGGATTCTGAAGCTTTGACATAATCTGGGCATGTTGTAAGAAGCGATCAGTTCTTGGAGAGAGACATTATGCTTAGGAGGGTGGAGGGACAGTACAGCAGGGGAAGAGTGTTGATGAATTGGATTGACTCAGTGACTGGAGTAATGAGGGCAGGTGATTGGAGACAGTAAGGTTGGCTCAGGATACAGCAGGATTCAGAGCAGCTGTACAAAGGGTATCTATGAGTCACAAGCAACTCAACAGCACATAACAACAACAATGACGTCAACAACAATATTAGCTAAAGTGCATGGCTACTAACCTAAAGGTAAGTGGCTTTTATGTACCAGTCACTCTGTGAAAAAGAAATACTGCCATTTACCTTCATAAAGATTTACAATCTTCGAAACCATATTGAACAGTTCTGCGGTGCATAGCAATCCTAAAACTACACAGTTTGAATCCACCAATTGCTCCATGGGAGAAGGATGGGCAGCCTCCCATATGATTGACTGTCTCTGGAAACCAGCTGAAGGGTCAACTATGAGTCAGTTTCAACTCAACAGCATGCAACAACAAAAACTCTGTCCTATAGGGAACTCTGATGGTCTAGTCTGTAAGGAACTGTCCTATTAACCCAAAGGCTACACTACTCTGGTAGTTATAAACCATCAGAGGCTCCTGGAAGAAAGATAGGAGTTCTTCCCATTTGATTTGTAACCTGAAAAAATGAAGGATTAGCTATGAGTTGATTCTGACTCAACAGCAACACGTCTGACTTTTGATGTTCACCTATAAGATTGTTACATGTTATTATTGTTGTTATATGTCATCATAGCAACCTGAACGCTGCCCAATTTCACTATCTCTTACACACCTGCCTCCATTACCAACCATCACCGTGTCAATCCATCTCATATCACCCAGGGTCTTTCTCCCCTGCATTGACCCTCCACCTTTCCTAGCATGATATCCTTCTCCAATGATGGAATTTCAAAATTCTTGTCTCCAAGGAACAACCTGGTTTCACCGTCTCTGAGACAGATCTGTTTGTTCTCCTGGCAATCATGGCATGTTCAGTACTCTTCTCTAGCACCATAGTTCAAAAGCAAGCTAAATCAAAATCAATTCAGTGCAAAGGAATTTGGGTTTTAGTATATGTATGTGTGTGCATCTCTTGAGTTTAGGAGTCTGTAATTTCATATACCACGTACTGGTATTAGGGAAGACTTCCTATCTCAGACTGTTCTGAGTAAAAATGTCTGTGCATATACTTAGATTCATTCATACATATACATAAATGCATACATATATCGATCTATCTATCTATATGTGTTGTTGTTGTGTATCATCAAGTCAGAACCAACTTATAGCTGACACTCCAGTGGGTTTTCAGAGGCAGTAACTGCACACAGAGAGAATGCCTATTCTTCTCCTGCAAAGCAGCCTTTAGAATCAAACCACCTTCGAAATTGCAGGACAGCATCTTCATTTATAAATAACATTTTTCTGGTTATTGTTTTATTCGTGTATAAAGAAAAAAATTCTAATTTT
Source organism: Elephantulus edwardii (assembly GCF_000299155.1). Taxonomy (NCBI): domain Eukaryota; kingdom Metazoa; phylum Chordata; class Mammalia; order Macroscelidea; family Macroscelididae; genus Elephantulus; species Elephantulus edwardii. The sequence goes on from NW_006400027.1 coordinate 3,042,969, forward strand.
CTCTCTCTAGTGTGCCAATAATAATAACAAACTTATATTTACATGTTTTAACATTGTAAGAAAACTCAACACTTGAGAAGTTTATAGACTAGTTTTGGTAAAAGAATATGAAGAGAAAAAAGAAAGAGGAGACGCATTTGAATGGTATAGTGAAACCATCACTGCTTTAAATATCTAATGTCATCATGTAAATCATTGCATATCCTCAGCTAAGGCATTTCATCATGTCTCTGTTCTCATCATATGAAAACTTTAGACAACCTGATATCACAGGCTTTTCCAACATGGAAAACAAGACTAAAAACATGACTTGTGGAGGCTGCAAGGAAGCACAGAAGGAGACTAGAGAAATTATCAAAGTGATCAGAGCTGAGAAGAGCTACATAGGAAAAGCTCGAGTACAGCAAAATATGGCCCTAAACAAAATAGGATGTCTGGATCTACCTAGTTGGGTAGATCTATCATCCATCTGAATCATTTGCTTTCCTTGGTTTTCTGTGTACTACTGATTCCTCTGTATTCTGCAGAGAAATATTATTGTTGTTGTTTACTGTTGAGCTGGAACCAACCCATAGCTGACCCTCCAGCAGGTTTTCAGAGACAGTTAATCACACAGGAGGAAATTACCCATCTAGCAGAGCAGCTGGTGGATTCAAACCATATGCCTTAGGGATTGCAGTGCAGCTTCTTGCCCCTAGGCCACCAGAGTTCCATAGAGAAATATTAGAAGTGAGAAATATAGCATGTTTCAGTTGGCTTCATAGAATAAACTCTTTTATAAGCTGTGAGTCAATACTTTACTTTTTTCATTATAACTTCAATATTTGTTCAGTATTTCTAATATGCCAAGAACTCTTCTAGAATTAAAAACCATAGCCTACACATATACCATGGTCAAGCCATAATTTATCAACCAAAATTGTCAGATCTACACCAAAAGATAGGTAGTTCTGATTTTTAAAAAAACACAAGTTGCAAAACCAGTTGCTGTTGAATTGGCTTCAAGGCAACATCATGGGTTTTTGATGAGAATTTTGCTTGGGGGCTGGGGGGCAGTTAACTATGATCCTCCAGACACCAGGTCTCTTCTCCTAAGGTATCTTGGGTGCGTTTGAACTGTCAACCTTTTTGGTTGGTAGCCTAACACTTGATCTTAGCGCCATTCAAGAGAAGTCAAGAGAATAATTAGTTAGAAGCATGTGGTCCATCCATACAAACATACTGTAAATTGGTCCTTGTTCAGGACCAGAGACTACAGATACTTGAACTCCTCACAAAGCCTCTTCCTTCTCCTTGAACTGTGTTTGACCTCAGGTTAGAACTTCCAGAAAATACCAGAATATTATTTTCTGAACCAATGTTTTTTCCCCATCAGATCTGGTAATCCAATGGTAAAGAGTTGCCCTGCCAACCCAAAAGTATGAGATGCAAATCCATCCACCAGATGCTCCAGGGGAGAAAATTGGGCAATCTCCTCCTATGCAACTATGGCCTATGAAAACCCTCAGCTATGAGTCAGTTCTATTTCTACAGTCCACAACAATAACAACAACAGTGTCCAAGTGTGTGTGTGTGTGTGTGTGTGTGTGTGAGAGAGAGAGAGAGAGAGAGAGGAGATCATCTGGATACAGAAAGGAAGATAGCCAATCTCCTTTGGAACCTGAGTTAGGATGCACATGTGTGTTTCAGCAGACATGTTTTCACTATCATTTTTTCAATGTTGCCCATTATGAGCACTATCTGTATTTCAGCAAGCTTTGCCTCTGGGTTCTGCCTTGCAACAGTAACTTTATTCAAATATAAACTTATTAGGATAATCAGTAACCATTACTGCTCTAATCTAGGCAGTTTCTGCTATAAATAGTTAAAATTGTGGGTGATACAGAAACTAAAACAAAGAAAATGAGGGAGAAAAGAATAACAATGAGAATGATTTATAAAGATTGTCTAAAGGGAAAACACTGCTTTTAGTTTCTTCTTTCCTTCTTTAGTGACTAAAATAGAATACTGATTCCACCCTGCCTCCCCCCCCGCTCCTCCCGCCCCCAATGCTTGTAGGATTAAGGCTTCTAGCAAGAAGGAAAGTAACAATAGGAATAGAATCAGAAAATATCCTAAGTAAGGGTGATCATATGTTCTGATTTTTGCAAGATAATCCAAAGTTTTCAAAAGATTTTACTTTGGGCATATTTTCAGGATTAACCAATTCTTGGAGAGAGACATCATTCTGGAACAGGTCAGAGGAAGAGAGGAAGGCTCAGAGATGACATAGTGACTCCCACAGTGGAACTGAGCAGAACAGAGGATGGTGCAGGATAGAACAAGGCTCAGGTCTGTTGTCCTTAGGATCATTATGAGTCCTAGTTACTGGTGGCAGCAGACACAACAGCAATCAGAGGTTTATACTGATGTTCTGGCATAATTACGAAAAGTTTTTTCCCTTGACTTTCAAAGTGTTCATCTTGAATGATAAATAACATAGCCACATAGCCCCTAACCCTTCCTTCCCCTTTAAGCAGACATGTATCAATTATGGATTGAGTTATTCCCTCAAAGAATTATGGACATAAGCACAGAGTCCTAACCACAGCACCAGTGGAGGTGGTCCTCTGTAGAAATGTGGATTTTCTTTGTATGTTTATAAAGTTAGGGTGGGTCCTAAAATTAATCACTCCAGAGCAGTGTCTTATAAAGAGGAATGCATATGTGCAGAGAAACACAAGTAGATGTAATCATGTGTAGATCACCTGCAAACCAAGGAACTACAAGAAGTGGCCTAGGCTACAGAAGGTGAAACACAGATCTTCTAGAGCAGACACACACACACACACACACAGAGAGAGAGAGAGAGAGAGAGAGAGAGAGAGAGAGAGAGAGAGAGAGAATGAATAAGACTGTTGTTGTGTACTGTCAAGCCAGAACTCACCCGTCATTAACTTGTTGACTAGGTGAGTTTTCAGAGGCAGTCAATCAAATGAGGGGAGATTGCCTATCCTTCTCCCATGTATTCGAATTGTGTGCCTTTGGGTTTTCAGTGAAGCTTCCTATCACTAGACCACCAGACAAAGAGAGTAGAACTGCCAATATTTTTATTTCGAATGTCTGGGTTGGTTCCAAAACAGTAAGAAAATTATTTTATTTTTCAATTTTTCACCATGACAGCACTAGCAAGTTACCATATCTCTGAGTAAATACTTTACTTTCTGGACTTCAGTTTATCAAGAAATAAAACGGCAATATAACTAAGGTTCCCTTTAACCCTATGCTTTGGTTTCCGTAAGAAGAAAGTCATGTTTGGGAGATTTTATGGACTATATTGGGGAAGCCTTATTGACACAGTTGCTCTATGAGAGAGGAAGAATGTGGCGGTTGCTTCCATAAAGCTTAAGCCTTGGAGAACCTACAGGGCACACTTGCCCTGTGCTATAGGATTACTCTAAGTTGGAACCAATATGGCAAACATGGTTGGCTTGTTTGTGTTAGTTTTATAGAATATGTATGAATTAAAAATATAATTTGTTTCTAAGAGATATATTTTGTTTCCTTTTGTAGTACAATTTCTTTACTGAACAATATTGGTTCACATTGGCTTAAAATTTACTCTTTGCATAGTTGCACTGTTGTGCTGTTAAATGTCTTAGAATCAATTCAACATCATGAGGCCCCTTCATATGCAGAGCAGAACTTCTGTGCAGAGTTTTCAAGGCTTTGTTCTTTCAGGAGCAAGTTACTAGTCCTGCACCACATGGAGACTTTCAGGCACTACACTAAATATCTTAAATGTTTTGTCTTATTAAATTGTCATAAACCAATTTTGATTGCATTCTCATAATATAGTCACATAACCTCTTTAAACTCTTTTTAAAATTGTTAATCTGATTCTAAAACATCATGCTCATAACTCATATTTTTCCAGAAGAATACCTAGAAACACAACCTTGAAAACTGTCAGTCAGACCATCAGTTACTCATGTGCAAATTCAAATTTAGGCCAAAGAAAATGAAAATAAGTCTGTAAGAACCAAGATAGGATTTCTTTTACATTACTGTTGTATTGTTTAATTTTATTTTTTATTATACTAACTTATTCACAAAGTTCTAATTCATTGTTTTCCAGAACAGATTCTTCAAATTTCCCTCACCCCCTCACCCATCAAATTGTAACTCCGTGATTAACCCCCCAATTCCATCTGCATTTCAAGATCATTTTAGGCATAGCTTTGAGGCATTGAAGACCAGTGTTCAAAGATCAGACAAGTTGTTGGATGATATCAAGGATATAATCCATGAAGAAAGCCAAATGTTATTACAAAAACAGAGGCAAAAGAAAAACGCAAAATGAATGTCAGAAGAGACCCTAAAAATTGCGCTAGAGCATTGGGAAGCCAAAATAAAGGGAAAACATGATGGAGCAAAAGAGCTCAGCAGAAGAGTTCAAAGGGAAGCTTGAGAAGGCAAAGAAAGGGATTATAAAGGAATGTGCAGAGACCTGGAATTGGAGAATGAAAAAGGGGGAACTCACTCTGCATTTCTCAAGCTGAAAGAACTGAAAAATTAAATCTTTAGTTGCAACATTGAAAGATGCTATTAACAGTATATTGAATGATCTGCAAACCATCAAAAGAAGATGGAAGGAATACACAAAATCACTGTACCAAAAAGAACTGAGCAACACTGAAATTTTTCAGGAAGTATCATATGAACAGGGGCCAATGGTAATGAAGGAGGAAGTGGAAGTTGCAGTGAAGGCATTGGCAAGTAAGTGAAGCCCCAGGAATCGATGGGATACTGTTTTCAGTTGACTTGTTTCAATTAACAAATATTGCTTCAGATGTGTTCATGAGTCTGCGCCAGGAAATTTGGAGGACAACTGTCTGGCCATAGAATTTAAAGAGGTCCATATTTGTTCCCTTTCCCAAGAAAAGTGTTCCACTAGAATGTGGAAACTATCAAACAATATCATTAATATTACTTGCAAGCAAAATACTGCTGAAAGTCTTTCAAAAACATAGATAGGGAACTGTGAGAAATTTAAGCAGGATTTAGAAAAGGCTGTGAGATTAGAGCTATCATTGCTGATGCCAAATGCACCCTGGCTGAAAGTGAAGAATACTAAATGAATGTCTATTTGTGCAAAGGCATTTGACAATGTGGATCATTACAACTTGTGGCTGACACTGAGGAGAATGAAAGTCCCAGAGCGCTTAATTGTGCTCATGTGAAACCTATAGCTGAGGCTGGTTTGTGATCAGAGCAGGGGAATACTTCATGGTTTGAAATTAGGAAGGCTGTGTGTCAGGATTGTATTCTCTCTCCATACCTATTTAATCTGTATGCTAAGCAAATTATCAAGAAGCTCTATGAGGAAGAATGTGACTTCAGGTTCAGAGGGAGACTCATCAATAACCTGCTGTCATCTGTTATGCAGATTACATAAACTTGGTTGCTGACCATGAAGAGTATTTGAAGAACTTGTAGAAGATCATGGAATGCAGCCTTCAGTATTCAATGTGGATTGCATCTCAATGTCAAGTAAACAAAGATTCTTACCTTTAGACTGATAGGCAACGTCATGATGAATGGAGAAGAGGTTGAAACTGTCAAGAAATTCATCTTACTTGGATCCACAATTAACATCCTTGGTACAAGCAGTCGGGGAATAAGGAGCTGCACTGCACTGGGAAAACCTGTAGTTAGGGAACTCTCCAAATTACTGAGGAGTAATGATGTCAGTTTGAGGATTAAGGTATATCTGATTCAGGCCTTGGTCTTTTTGATCACTTGCTATGCATCTGACATTGGGAAATGAATAGGGATGACAGAAGAAGAATTGGTGCCTTTGAACTTTCGTGCTGGAGAACACCGAACATCCCATGGACATCCAAGAGAAAAAAAAACGGTATGTCTCAGGGAGAGTACAGCCAGAGTGCTCTTTGGAGGCAAGGATCATGAGGTTACACCTCAGATACTTCAGGCATGTTGCTGGGAGGAGCTATTCCTTGGAGATGGACATGATGCTTGAAATGGTGGAGGATTGATGAAGGAGAGGAAGGCCTTCAACCAGGTGGATCGACACCATGACTGCTGTAATGGACTCTAGTATGTCAGATAGTGTGAGGATGGGACAAAATAGGACAGGGTTTAGATCTGTTGTTCAAAGGGTCACTATGGGTCATACTCAACTTGACAGCACCTAACAACAACAACAATAGATATTCTTAAGACAAAAGATTCTAGATACTCTTAGGATGAAACAACTAAAGTCCTTCTTAAGCTTTCACCTTCTCTGAGTTCCAGTCACTTCTAAACAAAATTTTGGGCTAGATGATTGCATATTTTTATTACAATTCTTCACTGTATCTCCTGAGGCTGGCTGTCTTGCTGGCTGTCTCTGTTAAAAAGTTGTTGTTTTGGTTTTTTTATACCCCCCTACTCAATATATACAGGTAGAATGGCATGGATAGGAAATACTCCAGACCCACTTATGTCTCTCATATCTTTCAGACAGTCTTAGCTGCATCCACTATACAAGTAAGAGATGACAGTTCAGTGAAGGAATAGGTGTGTTTACCCCAGGAAAGAGTGTCTTTATGACACCGATCTGCTCTGATGAATCCACTAATGTGAAATTTCTGACCCAATAGGCAGTGATTGCACAGCTCTGGGACGTCTTTCATTATTCATGAAATATGTGCTGCATGGTGTCAGCTCTCTCCCTGCAGATTCGCTACCAAGCAATTACTCATTCCAATCACTTAGCTTTTTATTATTATTATTTTTCAGAGGGTGTCTATATATTCAGCATACTTCAAGAAGGAAAGCACAGTCCCAGAATGAAAATGATCCTTGTCTTGTTTGATTTTAAATAGAAAAGCACTTTCAAGTCCTTAAAAATTGATGTTGTTTTAAACTTTACAAGTAATAGGGGAAACGGTAGCTGCAGAAATAAATGGAGAGCAATCAGGAGCATTTCTCCTGTTAAACTTTTTTGCTATCCAAGATCAACTGTAAGAACTCTCTTCTACGTCGTGATTTCTTTTTCTGACTCCCCCGAAGAGCCCTTAAGAAGAATAATGAAGCAGAAGTGACATTAGAGTGCAGATCTCCTTTGCCAGAGGATCCTTGCAGTACTCATGCACAGACCATGTTTGGAAAGCAACAGGCTCCAGGAACTATGTCCCCATCTCCGCACTATCTCAGCTTATTGAAGCCTTTGCAGACATAAAGCCTGATGTAGAAGAATGGATGTCATCTACCACTGTGTGATGTCATGTGTGCAGAGTGCTTGTGTCCTGTAAGAAACATTCCAACCCCAGAAGTTTTGAAACTTCTTTAACTTCATTAAACTATTGTTGGGCGTTATCAAATCAAGTATGACTCATAAGGACCCTGCAAACAACCATCCTCATCCTCTCTGACACATTTGAGCCCATTGCTGCAGTCACTGTGTCAATCCATCTCATTGGAGGTCTTCCTTTCTTTTGCTGACTCTCCACCTTTTCAAGCATGATGCCTCTTCCCAAGGAGTCATCTCTCCAAAGTACGAAAGACAAGCTGTGCCATCCTTACCTCCAAAAAATACTCCATGAGTTCCATTTCTTTTTTTTTTTAATTTTTTTTTTTATTTTTTTTTATTTTTTTATTTTTTATTTTTTTTATTTTTTTTACATGAGTTCCATTTCTAAGACGTCCCTATTCTATTCATGTGGAAGTCCATGGAATATTCAGTACTCTTCTCCAATACTATAAATGAAAGACATCAGTTCCCCTCAATCCTAAAACTAGTAAAATCTTGTCACATCCTATGTTCAATTATAGTAATGTCCCTAGCTCTTCACTGATCCTGTATGCACTTTTAGTGATATGAAGTAACAGTTATGCTCACTAAAAATGGAAATATTTCTTTCTCTATCTCCTAGCTGTTAACTGGTCTTGTGAGCTGCTTTGCTACTTGGAAGAAAATTATGTTTACCTCAATTTGTTTTTCAATAGAAAAACACTGTTCTATTTAAATTTGAGAATTTAAAGCTGAAAAGGGACTTTAGTTTTTTTTCCCCCCTAAAATGGTATGGTGATGCTTTTCACCAAATGTTCCTGTTATCTTTCCTGGTTCCTTAAAAGGTTCAACTTCCTGTCTTCCTTAGTTAGGTAGGTATGATCACTTGAGTTGAGTTGACCAATGAAATGTAAAAGAAGTCACTAGTCTCTTCTGGTTGGAGTTTTGGAACTAGAGGGTATCAGTTTTAAGCCTATCCTTCCCAAGTCCTTGCATGTAACCACTTAACCTCTTTTGTACCCTTACACTGCCATGAGAACACGCACCTTACCTGCCCTGTTAGACGATAACAGTAGACCTAAGTCATACTAATTGTTCCACTGAAAACCAGACAGAATAACAGGCAGCCAGCTCACCTTCGGACACTTGATGAAGGTCAGTTGAAAACCAGCCAAATCCCAGCAGACCACATAACACATGAGGAAGACATCATGACAGCAAAAATTTGACTATCACATGGTTTCACACAAACAACTGATTTGTATCCCAACAAGGAATGAATTAATACCAATTTCCTTTCCATGATGTTCCTTCATTTAGCCTGGTGCAGGCTCAAGCCAAGACCAGGCAAAGCAGAGGACTCCCACAATAGCTTCTGACACGTCTCCAGGTAACAAGCCCCAAGGCGGAGTCTAAACCAGAGGAGAGGAGCAGAGGGACCTGCCGCCTCCGGCAGATGCAGGAGCCAGAAGCTGCGCAGGCTCAAGCCACAGGACACATCACCATCCCTTCGGAGACAATACAAGTAAACTTAAGAGATACTGGACACAGGAAGAAGAAAAAAAATCTCTCTGACAAGCTGTCAGGTCATGGGTCGGACAATGGGAGATTAATGAATTCTGTAGGCATTTGGTAGAAGTGAAGTGTTATCCTGCTGGAGGGTGGAGCTGGGAAATAAGTGGGTCAACACACTGGGCTAAGGGCAGGGACTACACTGTAACTAATGGTCAATTACAAAATGAGGAATTTATCTTTCACTACTCCACAAATTGCTGTCTGTCAGATACTCCTCTAAATCTAAACATTCAGATTAAGACAGACTAGGAAGAAGGATTGGCCATCCAATTCTGAAATGGCAGGCCTCTGAAAACCCTATGTACAACACAACACACGTAGATGAACAGAAAGGGCAACCTAGGCAGAACTGTCAAGCATGGAAATACAAAGGAAGAGCAACAGTTGTAAGCAGACACTAGAGATTGGAACATGGAATGTGAGAACCATGCATGAATGTAGGAAAATTAGAAATTGTTAAAAAAGGAATGGAATGCATAAATATTGACATCCTAGGCATTAGAGAGATGAGATGGACTGGCATGGGGCATTTCGAGTCAGATGATAATATGATATATTATTCTGGAGACGAAAAGGCGAGGAAAAATGGAGTTGCTTTCATAGTCGAAAAAGAAATTTCTAGGTCCATCTTGAAGTACAACATTGTGATTGATAGAATTATATACATACGCTTACAAGGAAGTCCAGTGAACACTACGATCATCCAGATATATGCACCAACAACTAGAGCCAAAGAAGAAGAAATAGATGGTTTCTACCAACTTTTACAGTCGGAGATAGATCGAACATGCAATCAAGATGCATTGATAATAATGGG
>NW_006400027.1:3054881-3062244 GCF_000299155.1 Elephantulus edwardii
TTAAACCAGGCTGCTCCTTGGAGGCAAGGATTCTGGGGCTTCATCTGACATACTTTGGACATGTTTAAGGAGAGACAGGTCTTTAGAGAGGGACTTTATGCTGGGTAGAGTGGAGGGACAGCGCTGGAGGGGAAGACCCTCTATGAGGTGGATTGATTCAGTGACTGGGGTACTCAGGATGGGTATGTCAGAGGCAATGAGATTGGCACAGGATAGGGCACGGTTTAGGGCTGTTGTACATAGGGTTGCTATGAGTCGCAAACGACTCGACGGCACATAACAACAACAACAACAACAACAACTTATTTATATTGTTCTGAAGTCCTTGGTGCTGTACAACCCACCAGGGGAATACAGAGACTGTTGGGTCAGAGAACTTTCTCTCAAGGAGCTTGCATTCTATCAGAGCAATTCCCGGTATTTTTTTTTTATGTTGACTTATTTAATGGATGGCATTAAAAGGTGCAGCACACTCTCAGAGTCAACACAGAGTTATTAACAATTTCTGGTGCATTTGCTTTTTCTCTAGCCATATCTCCTGCACCTTGGAAGTTGCACATGCGTGCTAGTGAGTGAAAGCCAAATTAAAGAGTCTGAAACATACCATAGATGGCACCCTGAGTTGTCTGCATGCTCATCCCCTTCCTGCTATTAGTTGCATATTACTTGCACCACATGCACTACTGATTGATGCATCCCTTCCTGCTATTAGTTGTATATTGCTTGCACCACATGCACTACTGATTGCTGCATCCTGAGTTTTGATGTACCAGGTGACAACAACTGGACTAGTGAAAGGAGAGTGCTGACATCAAGAAATTAACTGCAATTCAAAGCAATCCGATGAAGGCTTTAGCAGAAACACCAGCAATGGGCTGTGGGAGGACTGAGAAAGAGGACCAACATGTTCTATGTGGGAAATACGGGTGACTTCTCAGAGCACTTTCCTTCTGAACTACATCCAAGGTTTAGAGGAGGATTAAATACTTCATTAAGAGGAGAGAGTCTTTGAGCCCATCTTCTCCAAATTAAAGTGCCTTCCAATCCTTTAAGCTGAGTTCAATTAGAAGCTAAAATTGTTATCAGAGCAAAGAAGGTACGTCTTATTGTTATACCTAAAATAACTGGTCAACTTTAACACCTCAGAGTCTGGACCTCTGGGTCCAGTTTCCCTAATTCTGTATCATTTCCTTGGTAGTGAAAATGGCTCATGAGCTTGCTTGGCTACTTATCAAAGGTTGAGTATCAAGTCTACCCAAAGGCACCTTGGGAAGAAAGTTCTAATGATCCATTTCTGAAAATCCTGTTAAGCATATAGTTCTATACTATATACATATAGTTCATATGAGATAATCACAATTCAGAGTCCAGAAAAAAGCAAATAATTGTGTCTTACTTTATATAAGTAGGCATTTGTGTCAGTGCCTTTCTTCTTGTACTGTTTGCTGGTGACTCTTACTGTGTGGACTTCTATGGACCAGCACGTTCAATCCTTGTCTGAACCATGTTTGCCCCTTATGTGGCATATTTGAAGTGCTGCAGAAGAAAAGGTAAATCTTCAACCAAAATTGGCAAGGGTGTACACCAGGGATGCGTCCATCTCCATACCTTTTCAAACTATATGCAGCACAGATTATCTGGGAGGCTGGGCTCTATGAAGAGAAATGTGGGGTCAAGATTTGTGGGCGATTTATCAACAATCTGCGTTATGCAGATGACACAACCCTGCTTGCTGAAACTGAGGAGGACCTGAAGCACCTGCTACAGAGGGTTAAGGACTGCAGCCTATAGTATGGATTGAGGCTCAATGTCAAGAAGACAAAGATTCTCCCCACTGGACCAATTGGCAGCATCAGGATGGATGGTGAAGAGACTGAGATTGTTCACAGCTTTAGTTTGCTTGACTCCACAGTCAACACTCTTGGCACCAGTAGCCAGGAAATTAAAAGGCGCATTGCCATGGGAAAGTCTGCTGTTAGGGACCTCTCCAAAGTACTGAAGAGCAATGGTGTCACTCTGGAGACTAAGATGTACCTTATACAGGCCATGGTCTTCGCAATAACTTGTTAGGCATCAGAGAGTTGGACAATGACCAAGGAGGATAGAGGGAGAATTGATGCCTTTGAGCTGTGGTTCTGAAGAAGTGTATTGAGCGTACCATGGACTACTAGAAATTAAATACTTTATCTTAAAAAATTCCTTTTTTTTAGTATTTTCACTCATTTGGGTTGATACACTTTATACAGTACTCACTCACAAGGATAGGTGTTGCAGACCGAGGGTAAAGTATTTTTATAATTATTAATAATGACACAGACTACCAGGAATGATATAGAACAGAGAGCATGAAAAACAGGGGCCCAGCATTTCCCATGCCTGAAGGTCTCAAGCCATGCCCCTCTGGGTATTTATTGAGAATCGTAAGAAAGGTAAACAAAGTAAAATCATAAGGAAGTTCAAAACAAAAACAAGGGATCGTGGGGAAGTCTTTTGCACATAAGGTCAAGTTCTTCTTTATGCTTATTTCAGGAGGGAGTAGTTTAGTTTTCACACTCAGTTGGGTCACTTGCTTTGGGATGGGTACTACAGAACAATATCATTGATTTCACATGCAAACAAGATTCTACTGAAGATTATCCAAAAACCACTGGAACAGTACATCAACAAAGAATTGCCAGAAGTCCAGGCTGACTTTAGAAGGGGTCGTGGTACTAGGGATATTGTAGCTGATGTTAGATGGATCTTAGCTGAAAGCAGAGAATACCAGAAGAATGTCTATCTGTGTTTCATTCATTGACTATGCAAAGGCATTTGACTGTGTGGATCATAACAAACTGTGGCTGACTCTGAGAAGAATAGGAATCCCAGAACTTTTAATCGTGCTAATGTGAAACCTATTCTTGGACCAAGAAGCAGTCGTCAGAACAGAGCAGGGCAACACTGCATGGTTCAAAATTGGGAAGGGTGTACGTCAGGGATGTGTCCTGTCTCCATACCTTTTCAACCTGTATGCAGAGCAGATTGTCCAAGAGGCTGAGCTCTATGAGAAGTGTGGCGTTAAGATTGGTGGAAGATCTATCAACAGTCTGTGTTATGCAGATGACACAACCCTGCTTGCTGAAACTGAGAAGAACCTCATGCACTCACTGCAGAGGGTCAAGGACTGCAGCCTTCAGTATGGACTGAGGCTCAACGTCAAGAAGACAAAAATTCTCACCACTGGACCAATCGGTAGCATCAGGATGGATGGCGAAGAGATTGAGATTGTTCACAGCTTCAGTTTGCTTGGCTCCATGGTCAACACTCTTGGCACCAGCAGCCAGGAAATCAAAAACATGTATTGCGAGGGAAAAGTCTGCAGTTAGGGACCTCTCTAAAGTACTCACGAGCAGCGGTGTCTCTCTGGAGACTTAGGTGCGCCTGATACAGGCCATGATCTTTGCAATCACTTGTTATGCATCAGAGAGTTGGGCAATGACTAGGGAGAATAGAAGGAGAATTGACGCCTTTGTTCTGTGGTGCTGGAGAAGAGTATTGAATGTTCATGGACTGCCAAGAAAACAAATAGATCCATCCTAGAGAGAGTTAAACCAGGCTGCTCCTTGGAGGCAAGGATTCTGGGGCTTCGTCTGACATACTTTGGACATGTTGTAAGGAGATACATGTCCTTGTAGAGGGACATAATGCTTGGTAGGGTAGAGTGACAGCACAAGAGGGGAAGACCCTCTATGAGGTGGATTGATTCAGTGACGGGTTATCGGGATGGGTGTGTCAGAGTCCATGCAATTGGCACAAGATAGAGCAGGGTTTAGGGCTGTTGTACATAGGGTCGCTATGAGTCGCAAACAACTCGACGGCACATAAAAACAACAACAACATCAGGAGGGAGGGATTCAGTTAATACATTATTAAGAACAATGTTTACTCTTAGGGAATGTCTTAGTGCCACAAGGTGACCTTCAGCTTGTATTAAGCCTCCCTCATATCCTGATATATCATTTGGTCTACTTTTAAAATATTAAAGTTGATATTCGGCTTCCCTCAAATAGGAAAGGAGTATTGTTTTGAACATTACTTTTTCAATTGATTGGCTTTGGGCTTTGGTAATTTGGGAGAGACTGGAGAGCATTATTCTGCGTGAACTCAGTCTCATAAGGACAAATACATGTATGAATTTTCTTCTTTTTAGAAATAGGTAACTAGTAAAACATGCATCAGGATCCAAGGTGGTAGGAGGAGGGGTAGAAGGAGAAGAGCAGGGAGGTAATCATAGGGTTGCACAATTTTATGAATGGAAGGAGGGGAGGGCAAAGGAAATGGGAAAGATCTGGCAAGGATCTAGAAAGACAAGGCAATGGTGGACATAATTCAATATTGATTAAGTTTTATTAATAAAATATAATTAATTGGAATGAATATATAAAACAAAATTTGAATGAAGGATAGTGTGAAACAAAATATACAACTTTGTAAGCAAACTAACGTAAACGTATTTTTTTAAACAAACAAAAATAATTGTGTTCTGATTCAGTAGATCTAAGATGGAAAAGCAAAATTTCTGCTCATGGTTGACGTAGAATGAACCAGTTGAAAGCCCTGCTCTGGGGAAAACCTGGAAACCAATGTAGATCACGCATGCAATTGTTAGGTACACCTGACAAATGTGATGTATAGTCTCCCATACATAAACTCAAGCTCAGTACCATCCAGTAGCTTTCTGGTATAGTGACTCTCTGGGGAGTTCACAAATCTGTACCTCTTTTATTTTCTCAGTTTCAGTTTTTAATGAAGTTGTGTACAACACTATTTTTCTCCTGCTTCTTCTCAGTTGTTTCTTCTTTATATTTGCTCTTTTCTTTTTCTGCTTGATGAGATTTGACTTAACATTTGAGAATCTCTTTTCTGCCTTTGTCCCATTTTAGCCTAGTGAAAACCACCTTGCTGGGGTGAACGCTTGCATGGACAGTGTGCCATTAGCTTTATCTTGCTGCACGTGTTCAGTGTAGATGATATATTTCTTCCTGTAAACCTGGACTACTTTGCCAATTTGCTGGGTCTATTATTTTATTTTTATCTTTTTTATTTTATACTGGTTTATCTACAAAGTTTGAATACATTGTTTTACACCCTGTGTCTTGTCTGTTTTCTTTCCCCGCCCCATCAAATTGTACAATCATTTGATTAACTCCCACTCTCCACCCATCCTCACCCCTCTGCCTCCTCTCTCCTCCCCTTGGATATTCATATTCATTCTACAATAATGGTCTAATGCAGTATTTTTTCCTTATGGGACTGAGTTAGCTCATTCAGCACAATGCTTTCCAGTCCCTCCCAAGTTAGGTATTAATTTACAAAATCATTGATCTTTATAGTGATCTCGTACAACCTGAACTTCATCATTCTTTTGAATGGATATGGACAACATCTTTTATTTCAGTCACAGCTCCTTGGACAGAGAAGACATAATCTTCTTTCTAATGTGGATGAGTGCCTTTTACAGTTTTTGCTCTGGACAAAAGTTATGAAATGATTGAACTTCATCTTGGCCACTGCTGCTAAAAATAGGACTGCAGAAGGGCTCAAATCTGTAACTCTTAGTGAAAAGAGACTTCTTTCCCACCCATCCCCCCCAAAGCTATTGGTGGATTTCAACTATTGGAGAGGTGCAGCTTTTTGGTTGTAAGAGCAACATGCCACACAGTACTCCACCAGAGCACCCTCATACAACTCCACGCAATGTTGTCCAGTCAGAGTTTCCAAGGCTGTAAATTGCACAAGAGGAGAGCATCTATTTTTCTCTTAAGGAGCCAGCGATGCATTCAAACTGCTTCAGGGTTAGCCAGCACAATGGAAAGGCTCATTTGTACCAGGAAGTCAAGTAGAAATAAACTGGTTCATAAAACTGCCACATGTACAAACCCTTTAATTGGCTGTTTTTCCTTTATTATTTCACTTCTGCATTCCTCTTATTTCACCTTCCAAATCAACTAAGTGTTTATCAACCGTTGTCTTAGGGTCAGCTCTTGGAGAAGTCTGAATGAAGATTAATGGAATAAGTGGCATATTGAAAGGACAATGCAAATTTCTAGAACTGGAAATTGAGATCCAAGAAGACTGTTAGGAAAGAACCACAAGTCCTCTTAATCAAGTAATTGGCCAAGCTGGGGCAAACATGGGTTTTTCCCCTGAGTGAATGTTCTATCACTTTACTGAGTGAAAACTATGAGAAATGCCTTCTCACCTAAATTTATGATTGGCCCTAGCTAGTCTAAAGGAAGGATTTCATAACACCTTCCTATTCTCTCCTGCACAAGAGAATCCCATCCTAGTCATCAAACTACTCTGTAAGGCAGGAGCGGTAGAGATCCCAGGGGATTCTATTTTAAGGAAGATCTTTTCCCTCTCCCCCATGTCTATCACAGCAAAGCATCATCATTCTCTTCCAATCTGCCAGTTTTCCCAAGTCCCTGCTCCATCAGCTGAGGCTTCACAGGAATGGGGAACAGTTCACCACTGGAATTTGGTGCCACAATGTGAGCACTAACTTTATACAGAACAGCATTGCATAGTGCAGAGACTTTACTTCACGAAGACTAGGGGGGAAAGGAGCCTTGGCCTGGAGATAGGAAGTTGTATGAATCTGCTAGGGAACAGAAAGCACAAAGGGAAGATAGCAAGGGTGATTGAGGAAGAAACAGCAAATGGAGAGAGATGGGGACGGGAATCAGTCAGAGCATGCCCAGGTCACACTTGAATCAACATAAAATACATGGACCAATAAATGGTTTCATTCAAAAAGCTCACTGCCATAGAATGCGGATACTCAAGCTGAACAAGGAATAACAAAGCCTATTTATTCAGGAGAGAGAGATAAAGATGGTGAGAGATGGAGAGAGAGAGAGAGAGAGAGAGAGAGACTCTACTCTGTGGCCCTCAGGCCTGCCTTTAATTGTTTTTGGTGAAACATTCCTCTAGGTAGTGTAACCCTGGTATGTCCACTTGCTGTACAGAGGTAGCTTGTGGTTGCTGTGAAGCTGAACACTGTAACACTGATGAGTCAAATGTGAGAATGGTTACCTGTGGTGGACAGTGTTGGGTGAAGCTCCCCAGTTAAAACAAGATTGGAAGCAAGAGTGGCATCTACTTCCACAATAGCTTGCCTCAGGAAACCTTATGAACTGGGAAAAGGACGAAAGTTATACAGAAGGTGTCCAGGACTTTTGTTCATGGGGTCACTCTGAGATGTCTGCAACTCAATGGCACTTAGAAACAACAACAACAACAACAACAACAACATTTATTCAGAAGTCTAAGACGGGGATGACATTTAATCTTACCTATAGAGATAAACTTTCGCTTTGTT
>NW_006400027.1:3063220-3063901 GCF_000299155.1 Elephantulus edwardii
TTCCATACTTGATGCCCTTTTTGTTAATCTGCGTGTGTTCTGTTGTGCATAGGGTTTTCAGAGGCCTGCTATTTCAGAGGCATGAACACAAAGGTACAAAGATAAATAACAAATACATGTTTTTCTTTCAATAGAATGTGTATGTTATGAATTTGCCTTCTCTGTACTATCTAGAACCATAACTACTTATTATTGTTGTGGTTAAGCATTGCAGAGTATGACTTATAGTGACTCTATGAACAACAGCTCTGAATCATGTCCTATACTGTCCCATCATCATGTATTTTATCCCATTGTTACAGCCACTATATCAATCCATTTTGCTGAATTTCTTCTCTTTCACCAACTTTCCACTTTTTCAAGCATGATCTAACTCTTCATGGAATAGCCTCTTCTAATAACATGCCCAAAATATGGGAAAAGCAGTTTTGCCATCTTTGTATTCTGGCTCCACTTTCTCCAAGACAAATCTGCTTACATTCGTTTTTAATTAAAATTCTTTTATTCTTACAGATATTTTAGGATTTTTTTTATCAAGGACTAAAGAAAGGATTTTAACATCTCCAAATTATTTCTTTCTTTAGTTCTGTTGAGTTTTACCATACAAACGGCATAAAAATGCTATAGTGGTTACATTAATACCACACACACACACACACACACACACACACACACACACAC
>NW_006400027.1:3064001-3068421 GCF_000299155.1 Elephantulus edwardii
GTGTCAGAGGCAGTGCGGTTGGCGAAGGATAGAGCAGGGTTTAGGGCTGTTGTGCATAGGGTCGCTATGAGTCGGAAATGACTCGACGGCACATAACAACAACAACAACATAGAGATAAACTTATTATCTTTCTCTTATTTAATAATCCTTTTTTGCTTTAATCAATTTCTCTTCCTACATTTTCTGTTCTCCTTGCTCTTTTGCTGTACTTGCTTGGAGGAGTGACCTTGCTAGATCACCCTCGCCCAACAAAGCAATTCTAGGAGCCTTCCAATTCAATACACTAAACAAGGCTTTTATTTCTTCTTGCTAAGAAAATAACATGCAGATTTTTAAGGTTTTAGAGCAAGGATTGTTGCCATTAGCACACAAGTTTGTGTCACCTGTTTAGCGCACCTGTTTAACTTTTCCTCCAATCCTGATGCTACATTTTTCCTCACAGAGCCCAGCATCCTGGATGATCTGTTCTGCATATAGATAGAAAAAATACAGAGATAGGGCACACCTCTGACATGCTCCTTTCCCGAATTTGAATTATGTAGTGTTTCCTTGCTCTCTTCTGATGACTGCTTCCTGATCCATGTATACAGTTTGCATGAGCATGATTAAGAATTCAGGGATTCCCATTCTTCTCAAGGTTAGCCACAATGTTGTGATCCACACAGTCAAATGCCTTTGCATAGTCGATGAAACACAGGCATTCATCTGATACTCTCTGCTTTCAGCCAAGATCCATCTGAGATTGTCTGTGATGTATCTAGTGTCACAGCCTCCACTAACCCTAGCTTGTATTTCTGGTAGTTCTCTGTCAATGTATTGTTCCAGTCATTTTGAATCATTTTCAGCAGGATTTTGCTTGCATATCAGTGATATTTTTTATAATTTCCAAATTTTGTTGGATCATTTCTTTTTGGAATGGAAATAACTATGTATCTCTTCCAGGGAGGTAAAGAACTGAAGTCTCCAATATGGATTGAAGCTCAACATCAAGAAAACCAAAATTCTTACCCTCGGCCAATTGGCAGCATCATGAAAGATGGGGAAGAGATTGAGATGGTGAACAATTTCCATTTGCTTGCTCCAGATCAACATTCTTGACACTAGCACTAGGATATTAAAAGATGAATTGCATTGGGAAAATCTACTGTTAGGGACCTCCCCAGAGTACTGAGGAGCAAAGATGTCAGCTTGGAGACTAAGGTGTGCCTAATCCAGGCCATTGTTTTCGTAATTGTTTTGCCTTGGAGAGCTGGACAATGAATAAGGATTACAGAGGAATAATCAATATCTTTACGGAAGAATAATCAATGTCTTTTATTTACAGTGCTGGAGGAGTATTGAAAATACCATGGAATTCCAAGAGAACAAATAGGTTTGTCCTAGAGAGAGGAAAACCAAGCTGTTTCTTGGAGGCAAGGATTCTGAAGCTTCATCTCACATTCTTTAAGAGACATAGAAGACATACTGCAGGAGACAAAGACTTTGGACAAGTTGGATTGACATAGTGACTAAGGTAATGGGGGTAGTTTTGTCAGAGACAGTGAGATTGGCTCAGGATAGGACAAGGTTCAAAACTATCGTGCATAGGGTCATTATGACTCCCAAACATATAACAACAACATAACAACTGAGCAAAGGTAGTCAATAGATGAATACTGTTTTGAAAAACAAGTGATATTTGCCTAGAATATATAGGTCTACCATACATTTTATGCATTGTTTTATTTTATAGGCAACAGAACAAATAAGTTATCTATTTAAGTCCAAGAGTAAGGTTAACAAAAAAAATATGGTGACAGTGAAAAAAAAAAAAAAACAACCCAAAACATTTCAGAGGCTTGAGAACCAAATAGGAAACTATTGCAAGAATTTTAGGCACAAAATAATAATAAGACTTAAGAAACAAGCAATAAGAGCCAATTTTTTTTGTTGGAGAGTCACCACACCAGTATAATTGAAAGCCCAACTGTTATCTTTTAATCAAAGTCCACATTATCATTGGAAAATAATACAGACGTGTCTGTTAATCTTACTTTTCCCCCTAAGAATAATGTAGGATTGAAAATTCTGTAAAATTGCAGATAAGATTTCTCCTTATCTGTCTGACTGAACCACCAGATGATATATGATCCTTTTTCTATATGTGAAAGGCTCTGGGGGACATTGGTTGGTTTGGGGTACTAATAACCATAAACTAGGTTTGGTTGTAGTAATATCATATTAATGATTTAAAGCCTCACAGTTATTTTCACACTCATGGCTACATCAGCTTACTCTAAGACACAGTGAAATTTGCCACCATTGCCATTCACTGTTGCAGAAGAAAAGAATTAGTAACAAGTCAAATATCACATTTTACATCATCTGTTATGCAATGGAAAATAATATGACTGCTTCCATTTCACTGGCCAAAGTAAGGCTTACGGCCATACTCAACTCCAAGGAAATAGACAAGTACAATTCTATATTCCCAGCAGCAGAATCAGGAAATGCTCTACAAATATCTTTTTCTCTTAGGTCAACCATAACAAAATACCACAAAGCAGGCATTTCTAAATAACAAAAATTTTTTTACTCACAGTTCTGGTGGCTGGATGTCCAAGTCAGCATATTGTGTTGATTTGTTCTGTCCTCAGATCCTTCTGAGAGGAAACACCAACCACCTCCCCATGCTTCACTCTTGCTTTCAAGGTTCCTGGCAATACCTGCAACTCATTAACGTTGCAGTTGCCTCTTTTTCCTCACAGGATCATTCTTCCTTTGTCTCTATTGCCCTGTCTATTGTTCTCTATTATAAGACAAACTCAGTTGAATTTAGGACCTACCTTACTCTTCTATGACCACATGCTGACCGATTATATATTTACAGGTTTTCTTTCCACATAAGGTAATGTTAATAGGTACCAGTGATTTAGATTTCAACTACTCTTTCTGAAGGTAATTCAATCCATAATATTGAACATTCTATAACAGTCTCATTGCATTGCTAACAGTGTTATTTTAGCTAACTTGAGAATCATGAACTACCTGAGAAATGATATTTTAATGTAAACCCCACCCACAGCAAATAGTAATGCTATCAATTCCCTTAAGCTTAGGAAGCTCTTGGGTCCTACCTATTACAGTTTAAATACCCAAGACATTTCCTGACAGACTATGAATGTGGAGTACAATAATAGCCTTAGTAGAATTTCCATTCTGTCTTCTGTCTTGTCAGGAACCTTCCCTGTGGTCTACCTAGGGCCTCCCAAGCTGTACCCAGGCTTGTTCTTTTCCTTCTGGCCTGCTGTGCACAGAGGCTATTAAGCAGCTGTCCTCTCCCACAACACAAGGCTGTGCACATCCACAAGGCATTGTTAGCGAAACAGCATGTGTTGCTGAAGCATGTGGGAAAGAGCCTGGGTGGGAAAAGAGGGACTTAATTGAATTAGAAGCACACCCTGGATATATCGGTCTGCAACTTTTATAGCTCTCTCTGTGTTTTCAAGAGAAATCTGTCTACTTTCATATGATCTTCTAGCATCTGGGACTTATTCTCTATACCTTCTACTAAATTCAGTAGTCAGCTCTCATCCTCTTAAATTCTCACTCTGTCAACCAAAGAAAAGCTCTTTAGCAATAATACTGCAGTCTTCACCACAAATTGATCAGGACAGCTGAGTCCAGAATGAGTAAGGACTTTTGGTCATCCTGCAAGACAGCCTCCACCTTCCAGGTACTACGTTAGCAGCCCTCCATACAAGAGATCCACAGACTTTCCGGAGATAAGAAGCAGCCAGAGTGCTTTTTATGCACAGATCTTCTGACCTGTCCTGAGGAAAATGTTCATAAATGAACCTTCATGGAGCCCAGAAATCTGCTTGTAAAATATTTGTGAGATGAGTCTTTATAATCAAAACATTTGGGAAAGATAGTCCAGTTCACACCCTCTTCCTCTTACAGTACTTCTCTGGTGTCTGTTATTATAAGATCTTAGAGCATTTAAAAGTGAACATCTGAAAATGTTAACATAAGCAAATTATGCCTTTTAATATTGTATTGGACATAACGCATATTGCTAACATTAAGATGTCCAGGGGGAAAAACCCTCAACACACAAGAGAGATGTAAATGCAGACCAAATATGTGGTAAGTATTTGGTAACTATGTTATAGTTGTTGTTATGTATCCTTGAGTCAGAAATTATTCATATGCCATTCTAACATGGTGTTTCAGAGGCTGTAAATCATATAGAAGACTGGCTATTTTTCTCCCATGGCTGGTGGATTTAAACCCAAGAGTTGGGTTAGCAGCACAACTTTTTACCTCTAAGCTTAAGAGCTTCCTGTATATTCTGTATACATAGACTATACATATTGAAATGAACACACACATATACCTTTCAGAATTATTATTTAGGTATATAGGTATAATGTATAT
>NW_006400027.1:3073862-3078928 GCF_000299155.1 Elephantulus edwardii
CACACACACACACACACACACACACACACACACACACATGCTTATATGCTTATTCTTTTGGCAGTTCAGCATTTTTCTTCAAAACCAGCTGTTCAGGTGCTTAAGTAAATGTGTCTTGTCTTGTCAGACAAATTTAAAATTAAGTTTGAAGAAAACACTGATATATTTCAAATAGTGCAGACATTGATTGGCTTTGTAAAATGTCTTAATTGCTATCTTCACTGTGCCATGTTAATGTGGTTTTTCTAGTATTTTCTTCTCCACATCTTTTCTTTCCATCCCTTGCTGGTTTGAGTGTATAGATTTCCCTGAAGAGCATTCTCCTAGCTTAAGGGGCAGAGAAACAGAAGACTAGAGCTTAAGATAATCACTTTGGTGTCATACCTACCCAGAATTTAGTTTGGTGGCTGTTATTATTTTCCTTTTAATTTTAAAATTTTATTTGGGTTCCAAATTATGAAGAATATTAGTCTTCCATTCAACCATTGATACACATTTTACTTTCTAAAATTAATTATGATATACACAATATAATTGCGTGTTCCACTTCCTCCCAGTAATTCTCATTTCCATCAATCCTTCAAATGTACTTCTTCCTGTGTTCTAGATGCTATCCTTGGGTCACTGCTGCTCTTTGATTTGATATGATTGTTTATTCTAAGGAATGGCTTCCTGGCAATAGGGTTCACATTATTGGCATTTCTATTGATTTGCTGAAAATTGAGCCAAGGTAGTGAATGCCACTACAGATCAGAAGAGTGACCAAAGGCCAGTCTTGGAGAGTCTACCAGTCTGTGTTGAACCAGTCTGTCTTACCATTGTTAGGGTTTTTTAATTTGTTGAACATTTCTCCCACTTTATCCAGTAACTTCCATTCTGATCCCTTTTTGAATGGTCAGCACTGAAAGCTGGATATTATGTATTCCTTACAGACTGCACAATACCCCTCTGATTTCAGTAACAACAGCGCTATTTCAGCGAATCATTCCATCTCTATTTAGAAGTCAGATTCACCCTGGACTGCCCAGTCAGCCAGGGCTTGTCTCAAAGGTTCCATCAGGAATGGGAATTTGGCACTTAGGTCAAATTAGAGTATAGGACTTTTGCTGGATTTCTTTAATGCAGTGCCTCTACACTGCAAAGGTTGCTAGCTGGCAAAGGTTAGAGTGACACAGAGCTACTGGGGGCAACCACATGGAGAAAGGAACCAACACAGGTAACAGGTGAAGAGTCACTCAGAGAAGAGGCAGGTATACAGTGGATCCTGGGGACATTGCTGGACCCTGGAACCAGGCTTCTCTACACACATTCTCTTCTCACTCTGTTTAGGTTCTGAGCATTGTGTATAAGGCTGAGACCTAGTTTCTGTTCTCAGAAAATGCCGCTCAGAGCAAATAGAAAAGAGATTCTTGGCCAAGAATATCATATCCATGACCTTGCCCATATGTAGCTAAGTTTATATCTATTGTTATTAGCTGCCATGCAGTTGGCTCCAACCCCTGGTGACCTCGTGAGCAAAAGAACAATCTTTATGATCATAAACAGACATAGGCCAATATTCTGTCATGATTTGTAGGATTTTCATCAGCCAATCTCAGAAGTGGATCACTAGGCCTTGCTTCTTTTTCTGCCTTAATCTGGAAGCTCAGATGAAACACGTTCACCATGGATAACTCTAGTAATATTTGAAACTTATTATTATTAGTAACTTGTAAACTCGATGAGTGACCTGACAGATGAGGCTGGAGGAGAAGCCTTAGTCATCATTTCTAAGTGCTATTCTATAGCTTTCCTGAGCATGCTTCAATTCTCTTGCATCCGGTCTACACCTGGGTGACCTCTCTGTCTGCAAGTCCCCCAAGGGCCAGGCCTGACTGTCTTCCTGTGGTAGCTTCCCCCTTCCCCACTAGCAATGCCTGGAAGTGTCCAACACCAGCAGATGGGATGACTGAAGATGTGCAGAAAATAGATTAAAGAGTGCAACTCTGAGTTGCTTGACCCAAAAAATTCACAGGACATGCCTCTAGATGAAGTTAGAATTACTAAGAGAAAAAATTCTCTTTCTTTCTTGACCTTACCAGTGTAGAAAAGAGTAACATATGAACTGAGTTTGTTGGCCCACCTCCCCCCTGCTCAGATGACAGTCTCTGGCCAATTTCAGAGGAGATTGGCTGCTGAGAGGCAGACAGCAGCCCGTGGGCACCTGCCAGCTGGGTCATTTCTCTGCAGGCCTCTGAGCGGCTGGATGAGATGGAGCATAACAGAGGCAGACCCGGCTCTGCCTACTGGAGGCAGGAGGCTGCAGGACACCCAGCACATACTTGGGAGGGGTAGGGAATCCTTCAGTCCTGAGGGAGAGGGCACAGGGTGGGTGAGGAGCAGAGAAACTTCTTCAGTTTCTTTCTTTCTTTTTTTTTTTTTAAAAAAAGAGCATGGTTTTAGGTTTACAGAAAAATGAAGCATTTCTCTCCCTCTACAATTTCTTCTGTTATTAATGTCTTACATTAATATCATATATTTGTTGCAATTAATGAGCCCAATATCAAGGAATTATTATCAGCAAAAGTCTATTGAAGCCCCTGTGTGGTGTAATTTAAGGTTCAAGAACACACAAAGACACTTCAGAAGAAATCTATTTCTGAAAACCCCTTGAAACCATAGAGTACAGTTATTCATGGACACACATGAATTGAAAATCATCTTAATGGTAACACTTATTTTAGGGCTTTAAGGCTTACTCTTTGTATGTACACTCTTGTGGGTTCTGGCAAGTGCATCATGCCATGTCTCCACCATTACAATATTATTCAGTATCATTTCACAACCCTAAAAATCTCTGTGTTTCATTTACTCACCCCTTCTCAAACCCCAGGTGCCTGGTCACCACGGATTTTCATTTTTTAATGATCTCTTTGGTTTTGTTTAGGAGCTCTGTTGGCCTACTCCAGAGGGGGTTGCAATGCTAACCTAAAGATGATTTCTCTCTAGTGGTTCAAATCCACAGTCAGCTCCCCTGGAGAAAGATGGGCAATCTCCTCCTGCATGATGTGCTGCTTAATAAACCTCGTGCAGGGTCAACTATGAGTTAATTTCCACTCGATGGCAATGAACTTAAGTTTGAGCTTTTGGGTTTCCTGTAAAACGTGCTTCTGTTTTTATTTCCTATGACTCTCTTAGGTAAACTGAGAATAGCCTTCCCTCAGCCAGCATGTGATCAGAGGTGTGCCTAATATATGAGCGCTATGGCAGATGCCCTGGGTACCTCTGGGAGGGTCTCATAGTGTTTATTAGCAGTTGTGAAACTTCAGCCAACAATTTAAAACCAATTGCCACTGGGTGGGAATGCAAGCCAAAGTACCTGTGCCCGATTCATTTTCTTTTCCTTGTCTCTCTTTAATTTCTTCCCTCATATAATAGTATCTTCTTCCAATTCCCATAAATAGCTGCTAAAATAACTACTTCAGAAAAGCACTTTGAAGAGACCAATTGAGGAACCCGTCTTCTCCAACAACCAGTCCTTATTACTTAATAGAATTCCTGCAAGGTTTTGCTTCCTAATAGGAGAACTTTACTACTACTTCACAGAAACCCTTTTGGCTTGCTTCAAATCATCATTACCTCAGCTTTTCTTTTTATCTCACATGGCTTTTCTTTTACGAACTCATGTGAAAGTGGTGCCCACAGTATGAACTAGCTGCAAGCACATTTATGCCTGAAGATAAGGGCCAATCGATATAGGGTGATATAGAGTGAGTGACTGGATGAAAGTTTCCTTCCTCCTATAATGTCTTTTGTTGAATATGGTTTCTGAATCTATCAATAACTCTCCTGTATGCCCTGTGCCATCTTTTCGGCTCAGATGGACTCCTTTCTTCATACTACCTGACTGGACGGCCAAGTCTACAAGCAATGAATCAAGGAGAGTGAAAGTTCAAGGAATATGGATACACAAAGCTTCTCAATGCTAAAGAAAAAACAATGCTTGTAAACATGCAGGTGTGAAACTCTGCTCCAGCACCCATGAAAGACACTACACCAGATAAATTGCCACCCAATTGATTCCAAGTCCTGGTGACTCTGTGTGCTTCAGGGGATAACTATGTCCTACAGGTTTGTCAGCGTCTGGGGTTTCAGAAGTAAATAATAAGGCCTTCCTTCCAAAGTGGCTCTTTCAGTCAGTATCCAGGTATGTAAACTATTTGCATAACTTTTGAGAAAGAAAAGATATATAGAATCTCTCTCAGATGTGCCCAACCGCAAAACTCCCCATGTTTTATTCTAGCCTCTGGAGAAACTCCAGAGATTTATTGTCATGTACCATGGAGTCAGAACTGACCCATATTTGACCTTTCAGTGGGTTTGCAGAGGCTGAAAATCACATGACAGGAGAGTGCCAATCTTTCTCCCATCCATTTTCTTAATGTAAACAATTTTTTAAATCACAATTATATTGTTTGCTCAAGCTTCTATTAGGACAATGACAAATTTGTCAACAATGTCTTGCTTTTTATAGGTGTCTCTTGGTATTTCCATCTCACAAAAATGATGATAGAGTCTCATATGTTGCTTGATATTTTGAGGTAATTATTATTAAATGCTATAACACATCTGAGTTAACTCCAATGGGATTAGTATTAATGGTGATAACCTGGTATGTTTGCATTTATTATTTACTACTTGAACTCAGAAAATAGAATGTAGCTTCATAATTCTACATTAAATGTAAAGTTTGCACACTGGCATTGAAAATATTAAGCTGTGCATTCAAGAGAAGTCAAATCAAGCTAGTTGACCAGTGCTCCATGAACTTGACAATGGTGGTTTGTTGTTATGTGCCATCGAGTCGTTTGCGACTCATAGTGACCCTATGTACAAGAGCCCTAAACGCCATTCTATCCTGTGCCAACCTCGCTGTCTCAAACACATTCATTCCCATCACTCCACTCATAGAATTGATCCATCTCCTCGAGGGTCTTCCTCTCCTGCGCTGTCCCTCCACTCTCCCAAACATGATGTCCCTCTCCAAAGACCAGTCCCTCCTTGCAACATGCCCAAAGTATGTCAGA
>NW_006400027.1:3079028-3081084 GCF_000299155.1 Elephantulus edwardii
TGCCCTGGATGTGCTCACCAAGTTGTGCCAAGAAATCTAGGGAATAACCACTTGGGCAAGTGCCTAGAAGAGATCTATATTTGTTCCCATTCCAAAGAAGGGTGATCCAACAGAGTGTGGAAACTATAGAACAATATCATTGATTTACATGCAAGCAAGATTCTACTGAACATTATCCAAAAACAACTGGAACAGCACATCAGCAGAGAACTACCAGAAGTGCAGGCTGGGTTTAGAAGGGGTCATGGTACTAAGGATATTGTAGCTAATGTTGGATGGATCTTAGCTGAAGGCAGGGAATACCAGAAGAATGTTTGTGTTTCATTGATTATACAAAGGCATTTGACTATGTGGATTATAACAAACTGAGACTGACTCTAGAAAAATAGGAATCCAGAACACTTGATCGTGCTAATGAGAAACCTATACTTGAACCAGGAGGCAGTCGTCAGAACAGAGCAAGGAAACACTGCTTGATTCAAAATTTGGAAGGGTATAGGCTAGAGATGTGTCCTATCTCCATACCTTTTCAACCTGTATGCAGAGCAGATTATTTGGGAGGCTGGGCTCTATAAGGACAAGTGTGACATCAAGATTGGTGGAAGATCTATCAACAATCTGCGTTATGCAGATGACACAACCCTGCTTGTTGAAACTGAGGAGAACCGGAAGTGCTTGCTGCAGAGGGTCAAGGACAGCAGCCTTCAATATGGATTGAGGCTCAATATCAAGAAGAAAAGGATTCTCGCCACTGGACCAATTGGCAGCATCAGGATGGATGGTGAAGAGGTTGAGATTGTTCACAACTTTAGTCTGCTTGGCTCCACAGTCAACACTGTTGGCACCAGCAGCCAGGAAATTAAAAGACATATTATGATGGGAAAGTCTGCTGTTAGGGACCTCTCCAAAGCACTGGAGAACAATGGTGTCACTGTGGATACTAAGGTGCATCTGATACAGGCCATGGTCTTTGCAATCACTTGCTATGCATCAGAGAGTTGGACAATGACTAAGGAGGATAGAAATATAATTGATGCCTTTGAGCTGTGGTGCTGGAGAAGAGTATTGAGGGTACCATGGACTGCTAAGAAAACAAACAGATTCATCCTAGAGAGGGTTAAACCAGGCAGCTCCTTGGAGGCAAGGATTCTGAGGCTTCGTCTAACATACTTTGGACATATTGTAAGGAGGGACCAGTCTTTGGAGAGGGACATCATGCTTGGGAGGGTGGAGCGCAGGCACCTCTATGAGGTGAACTGATTCAGTGACTGGTGTCAGTTACAGTGCGATTCGCTCAAGACAGAGCAGAGTTTAGGGCTGCTGTACATAGAGTCACTATGATTCACAAACAACTTGATGGCACATAACAACAACATATATACATTGTATACCTTTATATTTTTATATATACAATATACATTGTGTGTGTGTATCTATATTTTGCAGTGTGTGTTTGTGTATGTTGTTGTTGGTATGTGCTATGGAATCAAAACTGACTCCTGCAGATTTTTAAAGGCTGTATATGGCACAGGAAGATTTCCCATCTATCTCCAGAGGAACAGTTAAAGGGTTTGAACTACCTTTGTTTGGGCAGCATAAGGCGTTGTCATTAGGCCACCAGAGTGTATGTATGGGCTCTCTCTCGCTCTCGCGCTCGCTCTTTCTGTCTCTTTTTTTTCTCTCTCTCTCCTTCTCCTCCTTATATACATTGTTGGTGTTATTGTATGCTGCAGAGTCAGAACAGATTAATAGATAATCCTCCAGTGAGTTTTCAGAGGCATTTAATTGTACGTTTGTCTTGCGGGGTTACTGCTAAATTTGAAATGTGTGCCTTTGGGATTGCAATGCAACTTCTTACCACTAGAATATCTATCTCTATTTATCTATGTGTGTGTATGGTCTAGTGGTAAGTAGCTGCTTTCTGAGAAAAGGTGGGCAATCCATTCTCATGCAATTAACTGCCTCTAAAAACCTTCCAGAGAGTAAGCTATGGATCAATTCCAACTCAAAGATACAAAGCAACAACAATATATACACTACACACACAAATATATAC
>NW_006400027.1:3090004-3154192 GCF_000299155.1 Elephantulus edwardii
GAATCCTTGACTCCAGGGAACATTCTGGCTTCACCCTCTCCAGGACAAACCTGTTTGTTCTCCTAGCAGTCCATGGTATATTCAACACTCTTCTCTACCACCACAACTCAAAGGCATCAATTCACTGTCCAACTCTCTGATGCATAGCACATAATTGCAAAGACTATAGCCTGGATCAGGCACATCTTAGTCTCCAGTCTGACGTCGTTGGTGTAGTTTTTAAAGTATCACCAGACTTTTCTTCTGAGATGCCTCTCTGTGGTCTTTAACTTAACTCTTTGGTTAAGAGTCACATGTATCAACCATTACACTATCTATGATCATCTGCTGGTTTTAGTCTCATTAATACCATCAAAAGATTTTCCTCAAATATTGTAATAAGTTTGTCTAAAGTCTGCATTTCACAGTCTTAGAAACATAAATGTTTTTACATATCATCAAGTTGACTGTAACTCATAGGAACTCTATGTACAAAAGATTGAAATTTTGCCCTGTCCTTTACCATTCTCATGATTTCTGTTTCACTCAAGCCAATTGTGGTAGTCACTGGGTTGATTCATATTGTTGAAGGTCTTACTCTCTTTCACTGGCTTTCTTCCTTCCCCAGCATAATGTCTCCCTCCAGGAAGCTCTGGTGGCCTAGTGGTAAAGAGTTGTAATGCCAATCCAAAGACATATGTTTAGGTAAGGTAGAAAAAGAGACAATCTTTTCTCTTGTCATTTACATCCTTTAAAAATCTGTTGGAGGATCAGCTATGAGTTCAATCTGACTCGACAATTCATAATAATAAGAGTACATTTAAAGAATAATAACTTGGAAATTTATCCTAATTTTGTACTACTTCTAATTCTTAGTTTGATATTGAGGATTATAGTAAGGATTAATTATGTGTATTTTAAAACATTAACATTCATAGAATGAATGACTACTGACTGGAATAATTACATCCATTCAATGGCTGAGGACACAGAAAAAGAAGTTTAGAAAAAGGCCAAGGATATGATGGGTTGATATTGATGGCACTAGCCTGCATGGGCCAGTTGTGTACATCTCTCCTGTGTGGCCAGGGCATTGAGTTTGTAGCTGGAAATTGGTCGCGGTGAGAGAATTTGCAACATAAAAACTGCCACAATCTAGAAATTAAAGGTTTTTTGTTTATTCACTCCTCTGCCCTGCAAGACAGCTGGTTGTTAGACATCCGTTCCTAACCAGTGCAGCACTAGTTATCAGCGCCAATAATAGCTGATTTAAGATTTGCACTTTATTGTGACATTAGGCTGGGTGGAACTCCTGTTGTAGTCTGGACGGTTTTATTGCAGCTTCAGCTTTGTCATAAAACTCTGAATCGTTAGGCAAATTCCTTCACGTGTTTTCTTTGAATTTTATCATGTATCCCATGAAGCTTGTAAGTCTCTAAATGGTGAATACCACATAAGAATAACATGGAAGTATTCCAGAATGTGTTATTCAGCTAACCAAAAGACCACAGGTCCCTTACAGTTTGAATCCACCAGGAGCTCTGTGGGAGAGTGATGGGCCCTGAAGAAGGGTTACTATGAAACCTCATCTATTCTATGGCAAAGAGAATATGCTTCCTTACTCAGTAAGAGGAAGAATTTTGACCTTTAATACCTCCCTACACTGTTTTCCCTCCCACTTCACAATTGTTAGAAATTGTAATTAATTTTCCTATTCCACTTTGTTGTTGTTAGCTGTCCTTGTGTTGTTCCTGTCCCATGAGGTCCCTATAAACAATAGAATTAAATACTGTGAAATCTAGTGTCATCCCCATGATTGCAGATCAGATCATTATGGTCCATAGTGTTTTCAGTAGTTGATTTTTGCAAGTAGATTGATAGACCCTTCTTCACAGTCTTTGTGCAGAAATTCTGCCAAAATGTGTTTAATGTCACAGTAAACACCCTGCCTCCGCTGATGGGTGGTGGGACATTGGCTGGAATGGAATTCGTTTCCTCCATGAAAAGTGACAATTTTACCACTAATCATCGCTGCTCCCTACTCCCCAGCACACCTTCACTTGGTTAAAGTGCTCTCAGAAATAGACCAAGACAAGCTTTTGCAGGCAAGTTATTTATTACTGATAGGGAAATCAGGACTGGGACAGGGAAGAAGGCGAGGAAGAATGATTTTGGGAGAAATTGCATAGGAGTTCAGAAGTATGCATATTGTGATAGTGTCTGTTCAAAATTTGGTAGTCAGGCCTTTCTTCCAAAATGTCTCCGGGTGAATCCAAACCTCCCATCTCTCAATTAGTAACTGAACGTATTAATCACTTGCAACAACCATAGACTCTGAAGGAATTCATTCTTGTTGTGTGCTGTCAAGTCAGTGGAAATAAATAACACGAGGAGTTTGCTCATCTTTCTCCCTTGGAGCAGCGGGTGGATTTGGACTTTCCACTTAGGGGTTGGCAGAGCAACTCCTTGCCCACCAGGCCACCAGCACGCCCTCGGGAATGAGAGTGCTCTGGTAACCTGGGAAGTAAGGAAGCAGTTCCTTCAGAGAGAGACAACAAACCTTCTCTCTCACTTTGTCTCTCTGCTCCTTGACACCACCCAACCACTCCCTGCCTGACACACACACAGCACATATACCCATTTAGAGAAAGAGGACAAGAGCAAGTGCTAGACATCATAGCCAGGGTGGAACTGATTCCAAAAGACGGAAAGACCATCTGAGAGGAGAACAAGATATATCTCCCCATCACTGTGGGTTTCAAAATAGGGAGTTTTTCATTTTATGGCATAAATCGCAGTATTTGAAATTCTTCTTAATTACATATTTCTCCCCATACCAAATAAGACTAAAAGGTGCATACATGACTAGTTTATTTGAATATAAGGAAGTTTATCTCACTTTTAATCTATTCAGCAAAGACATTTCCCCAGGTTTCTGATCAGGCTAAGTAAAAATTAAAACTCTTCCTTAAAACATAAATGCCACTCATGGAAAAGAAATCCTGACCCGTTGAAAAGACTCTTCACAGTGCTCGCATTAATTTCATTAATTCTGACTATGCTACAGGTCTAATAATGATTCCCAACATTCCATTTCTGCTTATTGTTCACAGATATTTTAAGACTTGTCACCTCACTGTATCCCTTGGAAGTCTAAGGCACCAAGGAAATGATGGGTCCCTCACGGTAGATACACCCTCCTGCTTACTGACTGAGGTTGAGTGAGGATACCTTGGGCTGCATAACCGCTTCCCAAATAGTACTTATTAGTACAAAGCCCCATTCTTCCTTATTGTTTTTTTAATCCTCTGAATCATACAAACCCATATTTTTAAAATAGATTTTCCTCTTTATCCTTTTTCTTTTAAAATGCAGCCCTTGTTATAGCAAAGAACAGATAACCCAAATGTGAAACAGTTAATAACAGCTTTTAATAATCATTACTCAAAACATTCCCAAGTGGCTTTGGTGGACAGCTGGTCATCATTAAGAGGATTGCATTTATCAGACAACTCATTTTGCTTAATTAGGAGGCTAACAGACAGGGCTTTTCATACTGAAAAAGCACTGAATTCATCAACCAATGCCTGAAGAAGCCCTTCATTGCACCACAAAGCCATTTGTCGTTGTTTTGTGGAGCATCTTTAAATTCCCACATTGCTCAGGCATGAATTCATGTTCCTGGGCCCTATACTAAGCTCACACAACCAGGTAGCCAACTGAAACTAAGGAAAATCTAAGGCAAATCCATGTCTCAAGTACTATCTTATATAGGAGAAACAAACATCAAAATGTGGTTTGTTATGATGCTTCTTTTAAATAAATTCAATTCTACATCTTCATAATTCTATATCCTATAAGCATGTGGCCCAGTAACTAAGAATTCCAATAAAGCAAGCTCCAAGTCAATCTTAAACAGATGAGAGAACTCTGGAGATACTGCTGATACTTTGTATAAATACAAATTGGTTTTTTGTATAGAAACTGATGAGCAGAAACTCAGTTGCATGTTCATTTATTCATATGTAAATCACCCACACAACAAATCACAAGAGCAGGAGTTGTCCATGGAAGGTAGAAAGAGAGAAGATGAAAGGATCAGGAAATAAGAACCAGAGAGAAATAGTGATGATAGTAAGTATTACAATCAATGCCATTAAACAATGCATGCATGCATAAAAAAGGAAAAAATAGACCACAATTTGCTAGTCTCACAGTAAAATAAAAATAATTCAAAATGTACAATTCCTTACTACTAACTAAGCCACCAGAGCTCAGAAGGGGAGTAGACCCATTGTGTATGAACAAAGCAAATGATTAAATTAGTAGGAAAAAATATAAGGCAGAAGGCTAAAATGCCAATATCTTATTCCAATGCTTTAACACTCTCTGCTTATGGATGCAGAGATTCAAGGCTTCTGATTTCTGCTACTTGAATAGGTATTTCCAGCATGTCTCTCCATGCCAAGTTCTTTTACCTTATACTAGTTAAGAAGTGAATTCTAGATTTGAATTGAAATATTTCCTTTGGAACATCTGGTGGCTACCCACAGATTATAGGTCTAACAACTCTGTTGGGGAGGAAGAAGCAACAATAATTGGTTCCCATGAGCCTTGCCTTGCTATAGTCCAGAAATGGAACTAAACTGAGCTGTGGCCAAGCAGCCAGAACAGGGGGCACGATTTGGCAGGAAACATCCAGCAAGACAATCAGGAACAGCTCTCACAAAGACCACCAAACGTAGTGAAATAGGTGTGAGTATGTGTGCACGACTGCCCGGGACGCAGGAAATCGGGGCAGAATTTTCCAATACGCTAGTGCCAGCTGGTAATGAAGCAGGATCTCAGAATGTAGTCTGTAAACTCTTCGTTAGCATCTGTGGCCTGCTGGAGTTGGCCCTCACGATCGGCCCAGCTGACCTGTCTTCACACTGAGATGTCTTACACACACTACCTTGTCCCCTACATGGCTCAATAGTTTTCTCACTGTCAATATTCTTGTCATGCTTCTCTCCTCTTTCTGTAAATAAATAAAAATGACTGCAGTTGTGTTAAATGTCAAATCTTAAAGTCTTCTTAAATAATTAATGTATGTGAAAGAGGAAAATGATTCTGGCAAAACAGGATATTTACACCATAATAATTGGATTTGTTTTTATTATGGTAGAACATATAGAATTTAAAGCTTTCTATTTTTTAAGCATATAACTCAATTGCATTGATTATATTCACAACTTTTTTTCAATTATCACTAATTGATTTACATTTAAAGGGCAGGTAGATTAAACAACAGAATAGACTTTGATACATGATAATATTTTTTTCAGATTTTTTGCCTTATTGTTATTAATAGTTTTGTTATTCACATACATTGTGTTTTATGCACGTACATTGCGTTGCACACAGGAGGATTGTGGGCTCCTGAGCTCGCAGCTGATGCCCATTTAACCCTAGCCACAGATGGCTGGGGATGAGCTGACCAGAACCCAACCAGATGAAGAGAAGATGATTCGTGCTGTGAATTAGGGTCAATTGCCGCAACCTGATGGTCTGCTTTGGACTGGACTGTGCTTATGGATGCAGACGCTCAAAGTTTCCAAGCTGAACAAATGATCTTTCAGCAAAGGGATTCAACTGTTTCCTCAGAGTACTAGTTTGATGTTATTGTTGTTGTGTACCAGAGAGTTGGAACCTACCCATAGCTGACCCTCTGGCAGGTTTTCAGAGGCAAAAGGAGATTGCCCATCTTTCTTCTATGGAGCAGCTGGTGGACTCAAACTGAGCGATTTCAGGATTGCAGTGCAGCTTCTTGCCACCAGGCCACCAGAGCTGATTTGATAGATATGGGCAAATCAGAAATCAGCTGTCTAAAAGGGGGATTTAAGGAAGCCCTTAAATGATGTAGCTTGCTGTCTTATACACTTTCATGAAAGTTAGTGGGGTGATTGTAAGGGAGGGAGGAAAATACCCCACAATATAAAGGCACATGATAATCTTATTAATAAACAAAATGTCCCACATCCCTTGGGTCTTGGTCAAAAATACTCCCTGTTTTGTGTGATCAGCAGATCCGAAGAGGTTGTTAAGGTCCCAATGTCTCATTCAAACTTGTGTGGTTTTGGAGTTTTTTTTTTTAAGAGTCACAATTTAATAGGTGAGATTAGGTAGTCGTTTGTGGAAGATGGACGTTTTCTACTCTTTTATGTTTTCTTATCTATAAATTTTAGAATCAAAAGTTTTTTGACTGTGTTTAGCAAGTGATACTTTGTTACTATCTTCAGGAAAAGAATGTTATTACACAGAGAACAAGAACTGACTCAAATGATTAGAAGTGTTGGTTGGGGTCACTAACTTTTGTTGATGTTACTCACAACTAAGCATTGGATACAACAACACTGTGCTCCACAGGGAAGGGACAGAGTAAGGCCAGCTTCAGCTTCTGCCATGGCCTGTGCAGCAGCAGTACATACAGAAATGGTGACACATACCCATCTGGTTGCTGCAAGAGAAGGAACCAGTTCCATCCTCTGTGGAAACAAATAGAGAAATGAGGGTGGCTAGGCGCTTCATGCAGTCTTCACCTAGCTAAACAACTTCTGGGAGTATTAACATGTGTTCAGGCAAGAGAAGAGGCCTGTATTGACAAACCATCAGCAAATATGGAATGTGGTTTGGGTAAAGATGCTTTTAGAAAAATAAATTCAGTCACACAGTAATCTTATCCAAAGAGCTGGGCTGACACATTTCATTCTAAGCACAAGGTCCAGTTATTGACTATAAGGAAAGTACCAGGCCGTTCTCAGATGGCCCCTTATCAAGAGTGACACATCTATTATTTTATTGATCATAATCAGTACCAAACTAGAAAATTTTCTGTAGCAGGAAGTGATTTTAATAAAGAAAATATTTGAAAAGATAACTTGATAGCAGTGTTAAATATCAATCACAAAAGGATGATTATAGGGTATAGGAAAAAGAAAAAAATCCTAAGCTCCATATACAGAGGACCAATCATGGATGATATGTTCCTGTTATGCCTTGTGTTATCAGAAGGACTCAAGTTCAAAAAAGGCTAGAATAAGTGAGTACAAAGAGCAGACATTGAACATGAAAAATTAGAGG
The DNA here is from genome assembly GCF_000299155.1 of Elephantulus edwardii. Classification (NCBI taxonomy): domain Eukaryota; kingdom Metazoa; phylum Chordata; class Mammalia; order Macroscelidea; family Macroscelididae; genus Elephantulus; species Elephantulus edwardii. The sequence continues at coordinate 3,097,106 of NW_006400027.1, forward strand.
GGTCAAATCCTAGACCCAGAATCTACAAAATTCCTTGAAATCTTGAGTTAGGTATTACACTTCACAAACAAGAAATAATAGACATTATTTAGGGGGTGCGGATTGATCTAAAAGTGGAAGACCTGAAACACCTAGATAACTCATGCCCAAATCCTACAATAACCCCATAGGACACATACTAACATCTCCATTTTATTTACATCCTTTTCCACCAGCTGTCCAAGAAAGAAAAGTAGACAATCTCTTTGGAAAACCCATCGAGGATCAGCTATGAATCAGTGCCAGTTCCAAGACAGTAAGTTTGAGTCTGAGGGGTTTTGAAAAACCATAAGGATTCAAGTAAGAAACTAGGAAGAAAAGCAAATAGGAAGTGGTGCATATCAGGTGCATTTTAGTCTCCAGACTAACATTTTTGCTTTTCAGTACTTTAGAATGGTCTCTAACTGCATACTTTCCCTTCACTATACATCTTTTAATTTCCTGGCTGCTACTGCCAAGAGTGTTGATTGTGGAGCCAAGCAACTAAAGCTGTGAACAATGTCAATCTCTTCTCCATCCATCATGATACTACTAATCAGCCCAGTGGTAAGAATCTTTGTTTTCTTGATATTGGGCCTCAATCCATGTTGAAGGCTGCCGTCCCTGATCTTCCACAGTAAGCACTTTAGGTCCTCCTCAGTTTCAGCAAGACAGTTTGTGTCTTCTGCATAATGCAGATTGCTGATGAGTCTTCCTCCAATCCTGATTCCACATTTCTCCGCATAGTGCCCCTACTCCCAGATAATCTGTTCTGCATAAAGATTGAAAAAGTATGGAGATAGGATACATCCCTAGTACACACTTCCCAAGTTTGAAACCTACAGTGTTTCCTTGCTCTGTTCTGACGACTGCCTCCTGGTCCAAGTATAGGTTTCGCATTAGCACGATCAAGTGTTCTGGGATTCCCAGTCTTCTCAGAGTCAGCCACAGTTGGTTATGATCCACACAGTCAAACGCCTTTGCATAATTAATGAAACACAGATAGACATCCCTTTGGTATTCCCTGCTTTTAGCCAAAAACCATCTAACATTAGATACAATATCCCTAGTACCACAACCCCTTCTAATCCCAGCCTGCGCTTCTGGTAGTTCTCTGTTGATGCGCTGTTCCAGTTGTTTTTATTTATAATCTTCAGCAGAATCTTGATTGCATGTGAAATCAATGACATTGTTCAATAATTTCCTCACTTTGTTGGGTCATCTTTCTTTGGACTGGGAAAAAATATAGATCTCTTCCAGTCACTTGGCCCAGTGGTTGTCCTCTATATTTGTTGGCATAACTTTGTGAGCACATCTAGCACAGTATCTATTAGTTGAAATATGCCACTAGGTATGCCATCAGTTCTTGGGGCCTTATTTTTAGCCAATTCTTTCAAAGCAGTTTGAACTTCTTCCTTCACACATTTAAATATATTTGAACCCATAACTTATATTCAATCAAGTACACATTTTTATGTGTAACATTTAAAAGAGTCATTGTTGTTTCCTCAAGACAAATTTAAATGACAAAACAAATTCCTTATTGTGTATCTTGCCATATTTTATACAAATGGCTCTCATTTTTATTTAACAAATTTTAATAGGTTTCCACTAAGTAAAACAGTAATGGGACAGTGATGGTTCAGTGGTAGAATTCTACTTCCATGTGGTAGATCTTAGTTTAGTGTCAGCTAAGGTATCTCATCCACAGGTAACACTTACCTGATGATAATAAAGAAAGTACAAAAGACATTATTATAGCATCCTCTATTTTCAGCCAGGACATCAGCCATGATATATCCCTTGTACCACAGACATTTCTAAACCCAGCTTGAACTTCTGGCAGTTCTTTGTCAATGCATTATTCTAGCCAATTTTGGATGATCCTAAGTGTTATTTTATTGGCATATTTAGTAATGATAGTTATGATATTGTTAGATAATTTCCACATTATCTTGGTTCATCTTTCTTGGTAATGGGACAAAATATAGATCTCTTCGGGTTAATCAGCCTGACACTTATCCATCAAATTTTCTGGCATAGATTGGTGAGTCTGTCCAGGGATCTATGTGTTAGCTGAAGAATGTCTATTGACATTGTATTGATATCTGGGGCTTTATTTTCCCCCCACACCCCAATGCCTTCAGTGTAGTTTTAACTACTTCCTCTGTTACCATTGGCTCTTTTTATGTTACTTCCTGAAATATTTAAGTGTGGACAAACTATTTTTGGTACAATGACACTGTATATTCTTTCCGTCTTTGATTTTTTTTTATAAAACTTCTATTTTACACTGGTTTGTTTACAAAGTTCACATACATTGTTTTCACACCATTTCCCATTTCCTTTACCCCCATCCACCCATCAAATTGTGCGGTCCTATGACTTACCACCACCATCTCCCACCCCTGCCCATCCTCACCCCTCTATTCCCTGCCCCTTGGCTACTCAGACATTTTCTACAAAATGGTCCTTTAAATTATTTTTCCTTATGGGACTGATTTAGTTCACTTACTGGTCCCTCCCAAGTTGTTGTTGTTGTTGCATACCATGGAGTCAGAACCGACACATAGTTGACCCTCCTGGGGGTTTTCAGAGGCAGTTACTCTGATGGGAAGAGATTGCCCATCCTTCTCCCACTGAGTAACTGGTGACCTCGAACCACATGCCTTTGGGGTTGCAGTGCAGCTTCTTGCCACTAGGCCACCAGAGCTCCCTCCTCCCAAATTAGGTAGAGATTTACAAAATTATTCCTTCTGAATGCTATGTAGCATAACATCCTTTGGATATACTATAATTTCTTAATTTGGGCTGTTTCCATGTTCTTTTGATGGTAAATAACACTGCTAAGAATACTTTTGTATAAGTCATTGTCTGTACCTCAGTTCTCATTCCCTTGAGGTATATCCCAACCAGTGGAATAGCTTGATTATATGGAATTTCTGTGTTCAGTTTTCTGAGGAAACATTCCAGAATGGTTGTATCATGTCACATTCTCTCCAACATTTATTACTTCCTATCCTGTTAAATGTTGCCACTGCTACTGGAGTAAGGATGGTATCTCATTGTGGTTTTGATTTGCATCTCTCTTATTGCCAGTGATTTTGACCATTTACTTCATGTGTCTATTGGCTATCAAATGCCTTTCTCTAGGAAAAGTCTTTCCATGTCTTTTGCCGATTTTATAATTGGTTTATCAGGTTTTTTCTTGTGGAGGCCATATATTCTGTAAACTTTTGATATGAAACTCTTGTCTGGAATGATATTGCCAAAATGACTTTTCCTCTATCAGTAGGTTTTCTTCTCACTCTGTTGGAAAAAGTTTTTGATGTACACAATGATATAATTTTTAGAAGGTTCTATTCATCAATTTTATCCTTTCTAGAGTGTGTATTTCTAGCTATATTTAGCACTCTTTTTATACCATAGACTAGGCCATTTAAGCTTGATTTCAGTTTATCTCTGATGAAGTTTATGATTTGGGGCTTTAATTCAGGTCTCTAATTCACCTTGAGCTGATATTTTTATATGGTGTGAGATACGGAACTTGTTTCAGCTTTATACAGGTTGCTTATAAATTGAAAAGTTTTGGAGATAGGACACATCCCTGGTGTACACCCTACCTGATTTTGAACCATACCGTGTTTTCTTGCCCTGTTCTCTGAAGGGGAGGCAAGATGATTGTCTCAGCTTCCTGACAAGTGTGAAAAATTCCGGTTCTAGTGGGAGTTAGGGGCACAAAATGTGAAACCATACTCTGTCTCTGTGCAGAGCTCTGTTTCTGATGCAAATCTGGGCCTGAATGTCCCTTCTGGCCTAAGCTGGCTGATTGTTAACAAAGCCCATAAGTTTCTGTGAGAATGGAGTACCTAAGAGGGAGCAAGATGGCAATCTGAGCTTCCTGAGTCATGTGATGCACTGGGGTAACTGATTCTGCAAGTGAGGGGTGCAAAACGTGAAACCAGATTTGGACATCTGAACAGAACTCCAAACAGAGCCAATGAGTCACAAACAACTCAAGAGTACATAACAACAGCATCATTTGGTGCATAAATATTGACCAAAGTTTTATCTTCTTAACTTATTGTGTCTTTAATCAGTATTTATTGCCTTTCCTTACCTTTTATGGTGGTTTTCCTTCTGAAGTCTATTTTATCATATTAGTATTACTTTTTCATCTGCTTTTTTTTTTAGTTTGCTGTTTGCTTGGTATGGTTTTTTTACAGCCTTTGATTTTGATTTTGTCTTTTCCCCCCCATTTCTTAGATGTGTCTCTTGTAGGTAATATATTGATTGACTTTTTTTTTTAATCCATTCTGCCACTCTTTCTCTTAATCATTGTATTTTGTCCATTCACAGCCAGGGTGATTTTTGTCAGGCCAGTTTTTAACATTGCCATTTTGCTGCATTTCTTTTTCTGTCATTTCTTGTTACTATGGTCCATCTATTTTCCTTTGGTGTTTCTATATGAAAGACTTCAGTTAAAATTTCCTGTAGTTTTGGTCTTATTTTTATAAATTCATTAAGTTCTTTCTTCAATAGATAAAATTTCTCCTTCATATTTGGTGGAGAATTTTGCTGGGCATGATCATTGACTGGCAATTGTTTTCTTACATATGTTCCATCCCATTGTCTTCTAGCTCAAATGGTTTCCACTGACAAATCAGAACTTAATCTAATTGTTTCCCCTTTGTAGGTGACTCTGTTTTTCTCATGCTACTTTTACTATTCTATCTAGTCCATAGTCTTTGCAGTCGCTTGCTATGCATCAGAGAGTTGGACAATGACTAAGGAGGATAGAAGGAGAATTGATGCCTTTGAGCTGTGATGCTAGAAAAGAGTATTGAATGTACCATGGACTGCTAAGAAAATCAACAGGTTCAACCTGTTGTTGTTGTTGTTGCGTGCCGTCGAGTCGCTTGCGACTCATAGCGATCCTATGTACAACAGCCCTAAACTCTGCTCTGTCCTGTTCCAATCGCACTGTCTCTGACACTCCCATCCCGATTACCCCAGTCACTGAATCAATCCACCTCATAGAGGGCCTTCCCCTCCTGCGCTGTCTCTCCACCCTCCCAAGCATGATGTCCTCCAAAGACCGGTCTCTCCTCACAACATGTCCAAAGTATGTTAGATGGAGCCTCAGAATCCTTACCTCCAAGGAGCCACCCGGTTTAACCCTTTCCAGGACAAATCTGTTTGTTTTCCTAGCAGTACATGGTATTCTCAATACTCTTCTCCAGCACCACAGCTCAAAGGCATCAATTCTCCTTCTATCCTCCTTGGTCATTGTCCAACTCTCTGATGCATAACAAGTGATTGCGAAGACCATGGCCTGTATCAGACGCACCTTAGTCTCCAGAGAGATTCAACACTTTGGAGAGGTCCCTAACAGCAGACTTTCCCATGGCAATGCGCCTTTTAATTTCCTGGCTGCTGGTGCCAAGACTGTTGACTATGGAGCCAAGCAAACTAAAGCCGTGTACAATCTCAATGTCCTCACCATCCATCCTGATGCTGCCAATTGGTCCAGTGGTGAGAATCTTTGTCTTCTTGGCATTGAGACTCAATCCATATTGTAGACTGCAGTCCTTGACCCTCTGCAGCAGGCGCTTCAGTTCCTCTTCAGTTTCAGCAAGCAGGGTTGTGTCATCTGCATAACGCAGATTGTTGATAAATCATTCACCAATCTTGACCCCACAACCTGGAGAGGGTTAAACCAGGCTGCTCCTTGGAGGCAAGGATTCTGAGCTTTGTCTGACGTGCTTTGGACATGTTTCAAGGAGGGATGTTATGCTTGGGAGGGTGGAGGGAGAGTGCATGAGGGGAAGACCCTCTATGAGGTGGATTGATTCAGTGACAGGTGGTAATCAGGATGGGTGTCTCAGAGACAGTGAGATTGGCACAGAACAGATCAGGTTTAGGGCTATTGTATATAGGGTTGCTATGAGTCGTAAGGGACTCAGTGGCATATAACAACAACATCCTTATCTTTTAATCTGGAGAAATTATTTATGATATGTCTTGATGTTTTCTTTTTTGGGTCTAGTCTATTTGGTGTGTGCTGTGTTTCCTGAATGTAGATTTCCTTATTCTTCCAAATACCAGTGTTGTTGACCAGGACAAATGAATGAGACAGGGCCACCAAGAAATGAGAATAGAGACAGTAAAGGCAGGGGGTGTATAGCTCCAAGACTGCTGCTCACCAGCTTAGAGTCTCTCTGGCTTTATTGAAAATTGCCAAGGAGATAAGCATAGAGAAAATTCTTTACTAATTGACTATGTTTTTCTTTGCTAACATTCTTATGCTTGTCTCAGGAACAAAGTGGCTAATGAACAAAAGATTGAGAATAGCAGGGGCACCTGAGGTCTGCTGAGCTGCCTTTGTTTTGTGATCTGTTTCATGAGAAATACCACCTTGTTTTGTGTCCTCTTCAGTTCCTGATTAAGCATTTGTTTTAACACCTGGTTTCCCACGTACCAGAGAAGTTTTCTTACAGTTCTTCTGCAGTTTTCTCAGTAACTTCCCTGTCACTCCCATGGTCTGGAATTTCAGAACCAAGGATATGGTGTTCATTTTTATGTCATCACACATGATTCTAGAGTGTTTGGGGTTTGGATTTTTTTTTTCATTTTCTTTGTGTCTTATCTCTGTTTTTTCTTCTAGTATGGTTCTAATGAGGCTCTTGTCTTCCAATTAACTAACTGTTTTCTATCTCTTCTGCACTACTGTTTGTCCCATTGAAGTGTTAAGAACTTCTGCCATTTCTGTCTTTATATTCTGGATTGCATTTTCATGCTTTTCTGTTATTTCCAGTACTGTACCCTCTCTGTCTTGTGATGATTTTTAATTCCTGTACTTCTTTGTCTATACTATTCTTTCTTTCATTTTTTGCATTTTCTTCCATAACTGCCTAAGTTGCGCCTCATCAATATATATCTTCTAGATTGCTGTCTCTGGAGTATTTATTCTCTTAATAACTTCCATTGTTTCTTCAGTCATGTGCATCTTCTTCTGTAGCTGATCAAATACTATGTATCAACTCTTCTGGTTCTCCATATCTGGGATATTAATTGGAACTGCTTTTTTAAGATAAGGGTTATTTTGTATTTTCATGATGCCTGGGGCAGACTGCTGCTTTCTTAACATTATGTGAGCCTTTTCTTAGTAGATGCTAGGTTGTTTTAACTATATAATGACCCAGGTTATGGCAATGTTTTGTGAATGACTAGTATATTGGTGTTTCCTTCATGGGAACAGTCAACAGAGAGCAATATTACTGCTGCCCTCCAGAAACGAGGGTTCCACCCAGCCTATTCCACTTATGGTTAAGAAATCCCATGTGATCTAGACAGCAGTGTTTAAGGCGTAAATACCTGTGGTATTTGTGCTGCTGGTGCAGAACAGCAAGGAAAGCAACTGGGTTGTCTCTTTGCACTGGAACAGCAGGATCTCCAGTTGGCAGGGCCAGTGGTCTAGTGCTGTCAATGCAGGTTATGAGCACTACATTACTGCATAAATAAAGCAACTTTTTCAGGTTAAGGCTAAACCTACTAGTAAACTTTCAATCCAGCCAATGAAAACACCATGAGTTGTACAGTCCAATTCACAACTTATCCTGGAAATAGCATGGGGCCATGCAACATTTCTTCCATATGCATGGCTTTGCATAAATAAGGACTGACTCAGTGCAGCTAAAACCAACAAACTGGGATAACGGAGTGATATTTCATCTTCTCAAGTATAAAATTTAATGTTTAAGTCTTAATATTATAATACAACTTAATGTTGCTACATAGCTCTTCTTAAAAATTATTGTGAGGAATTCAGGCAGAAATGACACTATTTCTGAGGTATTGCAAATGTATCTTTTGAAGCTGCATATCTATACTTTATGAATGACCACGGTCAAAATAGGCAAAACAAAAAACCACTTATTTTTTTTGTTGTTGTTGTTATAAACAATAACAGTTACCCAATGGTGTGTTAGGAGGTGTGAGGATGGCACATTATAGAACACGATTCGGATCTTTTGTTCATGGCGTCACTGAGTCATGCTCAACTTGACACTTAACACAACACAGATGAGAAGAAGATACAGTACAACAGTACACTACTGGTCTTGATCTCTGAACTCCTTGATGTTACTTGTGATAGAGTCGACTCCAACTCATAGCAACCCTGTGTGTGCAATGCACAATTGTGCTCCACAGTCGCATGGAGTTTTCAAGACTGTGACCTTTGACAGGTAGATTGCCAGATCTTTCTCTCAAGGAACCTCTGGTGGGCTCAAAACAACCACCATTTATCTAGTATCAAAAAGTATAACCATTTACACCACCCATTAACTCTAGGACTCAAATATTTGTACTTCCTTGGTATATCCAGATCTTTGGAAAGACCTTTTTTACTCCTTAGATTTCTTTAAGAAAACATCTTGTATTAGAACAGGTTCTTGTAGATGTTATGAAGCTGAGGGAGTTGGTAGGGTATTATTTTATTTTTCTTATACAATGTTTTTCATGTTTCATCTTTACCGTCTTACATTTTTTCCTTGACACTTCCTAGTTGATGGCTTGTTTCCCCACCTAATACTGTTAAATTGCTTAACAGTTCCATTTTCATTCTCTCATTCTCTTTTTTTGTTACAGACTGTTGAACTCTTTCATATTTTTTGAAAATATTTAATAGATTAACTTTGCTCTGTTATTGACTCACCAGAGTCCCACAGGTCTCACTGAGTCATGGAAGGGTACCTACCTAGACAATTAGAAAATACAGGCTGGCAATTCAAAGACATGAAGCCAGGAACCTTGTCCTAGTGTTGATAGGTTGTTTTGCTAATATGTACCTCAAGACTCGTATTTCTTATTAATAAGACAGTGAATGAGGGGCAATCCAGTGTTTCCATTGCCAAAATAAAACATCACTCTTAATTAATCAGTGTGAATTGGCTTTTACTGGAAAGCAAAAGGGAAGAAATTATAGAACTCAGGATATAGTGTTTCATTAAGGATATCATGACCTCTTTTTATTTTAAAGTAGAATGTTTTAAAAATGTAGTGACAGTAGGTCTGAACTAGTTGAGAGAAAGTTCAAAAATGACTGCAGAGCATATGATTTTTTGTAAACTTGAGATTCTTGTTTCCCAGTTAACTTTTGCCGTAACTTATTTACCTTCAATCTGACGGGAAGTCAGATCAAGGAAATTATCTGCTAGAGAAATTTATGAACAAGAAATAAATTATAGTGAAACCTCATTTCTTCCTTCTTTCTATTTATCTTTGCCTTATGAGCCAATGCAATTATTACTCAGTCAGGAACATATATTGATCAAAACAGAAACACCACAAAATTACTGATTGACTTCACTGACTTAAACTTACTTTAACTTATTGCCTTTCCTGACATAAACTTTCTTATATCATTTCTCAGTTACTATTCTTACTTCAGTTTTTCCTTTCAAGATAATATAATTTAAAGTTGGTCCAAAGGGATTGATCCAAAATAATCTAATTTCCCTTCCAAAGTTAAATAATCTATTGTTTAATGTAGAAATTTATGTACTGTGTAAATGAAGAAGTCCCACTGAATTAAAGAAAATCATGAGGAACATTCTCTCACATAACTCACTTGAGCAGAGGTGGTCCTGACTCACAGCATCTTTCCATCAGGTTTCCAAAACTATGAATTGTAGTGGGAGGAGACTGCATATCTTTCTTCCGTAGAGCAACAGTGGATTTGACTCAATGGAGTCACACAGTTTTTTGGTTAGCAATGCAGCAGCCTACAAAATATATCTCTAGAGCTTCCCAGAAGCTAGTCTTTCAAAATGTGAACTGTAAACTTGCTTTTGTGTTTTCTTCTTTCTATAAACCTATAATAGCAAAATCCTGCAAGTAGCAGAAGCTATAGAAACAATGTCTGTAGAAAAAGATTAGGGAAAATATTCATAAGAGACCTAAAGAAATGTGCAAAAGTTTGGCATCAAAAATTTCATTAGAGTCCTTATTAACTAAAAGGTTGTACCTCAGTCTTTGTAAAGATGATATTGTTTTTGTTTTTAGGTGCTGTCAAGTTGAGTATGACTCATAGCAACCTTATGAATAAATGATCTGAAACCGGTTCTATCCTGTGCCATCCTCACAGATCTTGACACACAGAGCCCATTGCAGCAGTCACCATGTCAATCCACCTAGATGGGGATCTTCCCCTCCTTAGCTGACCCTCCACCATACCCAGCATGATGTTCTTCTCCAAGAAATAGCACATCCATCCTAGAAATATGCCCAAAGTATATGAAGTGAAGCCACATCATTCTTGCCTCCAAAAATCACTCTGGCTGCACTCTCTCCAAGACATTCTGTTCATTCTCTTGGCCATTAATAAGATGTTCAATGCTCTTCTCCAACACCACAGCTCAAAGACATCAATTATTTTTCTGTCATATATATTCATTATCCAGCTTTGAGATGCATAGCAAGTAATCATAAGAACCATGACCTGAATTGGATTCACCTTAGTCCTCAAACTGACATCACCACTCCTCAGTAATATGGAAAGGTCCCTAGCAGCAGATTTTCTCAGTTCAATGAGTCTCCTTATTTCCTGACTACTCATACAAAGAGTGTTAATTGTGGATCCAAACAAGATGAAGCTATTGGCAGTTTTAATCTCCTTTCCAACCATCATGATACTGCCTATTTTTCTAGTGTAAAGAATCTTTGTTTTCTTGATATTGAGAGGCAATTCATACAGAAGGCTGCATTCCTTGATCTTCAGCAACAAGTATCCAAGTTCTCCTCACTTTCAGCAAATAAGTCTCCCTCCAATCCTAATGACACGCTACTATTCACAGAGTCCAACTTCTTGGATAATTTGCACAGCATACAGATTGAATAGGTATGGATGGAGAATATAACCCTGATGCACTCCTCTCTCAATTTTAAACCATGCAGTGTTCCCCTGTTCTGTTAGCACAAAAGCCTTCTGATCCAAGCATAGGCTCCATGTGAACACAATTTTTTTTCTATAATTATATTTTATTAATGAACACAATTAAGTGCTCTGGGATTCTCATTCTTCTCAATGTCAGCCACAATTTGTCATGATCCACACAGTCAAATGCCTTTGCACAGTCAATAAAGCACAGATAGACATTCTTCTGGTATTCCTTACTTTCAGCCAGGATCTCTCTGACATCAGAAATTATATCACTGGTGCCACAGTCTCTTCTAAATCCTGCTTTAACTTTTGACAATTCCCTACCTATGTACTGTTCCAGTCATTTTTGAATGATCTTTAACCGTATTTCTTTTGCATGTGATATCAATGATATTGTTCAATATTCAATAATTTACACATTCAGTTGAATCACCATTCTTGGGAGTGGAAACAAATATGGATCTCTTCCAAACTGTTGGCCGGAAAGCTGTCCTCCAAATTTCCTGGCATAGACTGGTGAGTGCATTCAAATTTGTATCTGTTAATCAAAATAAGTAATTGGTATTCCATCCATTCTTGGGGCTTTATTTTTTTGCCAATGCCTTCAATGAAGCTTCTATTTCCTCCTTCATTACCATTGGCTCCTGTTCATATGGTACTTCGTGAAATTTTTCAGTGTCAGTCAATTCTTTCTGGTACAGTGACTCTGTGTATTCTATCTTCTTTTGGGTCATTCAATATATTGCCCACAGCATCTTTCAATATTCTGAAAAGAGACTTAAATTTGTTTTCAGTACTTTCAGCTTGAGTAATACAGAGCAACTTCTTTCCTTTTTATTCTCCAATTCCAGCTTTCTGCACTTTCCATTATAATACTTTGCTATGTCCTCCTGAGCTGCCCTTTGAAATTGTCTGTTCAGCTCTTTCATTTGAACGTGTTTTCCTTTAGATTTGGCTTTTCCATGCTCCAGTGTGATCTTTAGAATATGTTCTGACATCCATTTCTGTTTTTTTCTTTCTCCTTTGTTTTTATAATAACATTTTGCTTTTCCATGGATGATATCCTTGGTATCATTCCATAACTCATCTGCTATTCTATATTTGGTGCCCCATGCCTTGAACCTATTCATATGATGATCATGAAATTAAAACGAAATGAACTCAAGATCATATCTTGGTCCCTGTGGACTTATTTTCACTTTCTTTGTCCTCAATTTGAAATTATTATTGAAAAAAGTATTGAAATGAACTTTTAAAAATAAAACAAGATCAAGTAATGACTGAACATTCTATGTGCAGTAATTGAAGACTTAGATCATTAAGATGTCAATGTCATCCAACAATATGCAAAATAAATACAGTACCCACCAAAAGGGAGCTCTTTTTACCTAGTGGTAAGGAGTTGCTTGATAACGGAATTAAATGGGAAAATGTTTATATACCCCCCAAAAAATCGATGCATTTTAAAAGTGTCAATCAATAAGGATGACAGAAGGAGAAATGATGCTTTTGACTGTGGTTTTAGATAAAAAATACAGAATATCCTATGGATTGCCAAAAGCGCAGATAGATCTTAGAGTGTGGACAGAATGCTCCTCAGAGGCAACAAAAACAAAACTTTGTCTCACCTACTTTGGGCATTTTGCTATAAAAGGCTGTTTTTTGGAGAAGGACATCCTGCCTTTGGATGGTGGAGAGTAGATGCAAGAATGGAAGATCAACAACAAGGTGAATTGACACAGTCACTGCAGCACTGAACTCAAGTATGTCACAAATTATGAAGATGACATGGGTCGAATTTGTTTTTCATAAAATTGCTGTGAGCTGTATTCAAATGGACAGCATCTTATAACAACAACCCAAAGTAAAAGGAGAACTCTGGTGGCTTAGTGGGTAAGGAGCAACCCAGCCAATCCAAAATTCAAATTTGACAGTTGCTTTGTGAGAAAAAAATGGGCAGTCTCTTCCCATGTAATTTGTTGCCTCTGAAAACCCACTGGAGAATCAGCTAAGAGTCAGTTCTGACTCAACAGTACATAATAGCAACTTTTCGAAATTCCTGGTTTTTCTGTAGAAATAGCCTTCTTTTAAATTTATTTGGAGGGCCTAGGAACTTTGAATAGCAAAAGTGATCTTAACAAAGAAGAGTAAAGTAGGAAGAATCATGTTTGGTGATTACAAAACATACTATAGAGTCACAGTAATCAGATCCGCCTAGTACTGGTATAATAATACAGATATAGCTGAATAAAAAAAAGAACAACAAACAAACACACTCAAAACAACTGGCAGTCCTGAAACAAATCCAAGTATCCATTGCTGCTTTTTTACATATTGTGCACAGCTTATTGATTTTATGTCTGGGTAGTAGGTCTTTTCCATGAGATAATAAAAAATTCTCTTTAACAAATGAAATAAAATTTATCTTTAATAAATAAAAAATCAATTTTCATATGTAGAAAAAATTAATCCAGATGTAGGCTTTCAATGGATACAAGACCAAACTCAAAGTGGATTAAGGACCTAAATGTGAAAAATGAAACATTATACTTTTAGCAGAAAATATAAGGGTATACCTGTAGTGCAGACTTGGAATTAAACAGAAGGAAAAGACAAAATAGGTAACTGGGACCTCATAGGAAATAACTTTTGTTTTTTAAAGGACTTTATCAATAAAGTGAAATGTGAAGAGACAACTTGCACAATAGTAGAAAATGTTTAGGGATCACCTATTTGTAAATGCCTAATATCATACACAGGAAGTGTTGGCGACTTAGTGTGTGCTAAGGATTTGCACTGTCAACCCAAAGGCACACAGATTAAATTCTCTACAGGCCATGGTATTTGCAATCGCTTGTTATGCATCAGAGAGTTGGACAATGACTAGGGAGGACAGAAGGAGAGTGCATGCTTTTGAGGCTGTGGTGCTGGAGAAGGGTACTGAATGTACCATGGACTGCCAGGAAAACAAACAGATTCAGCTTGGAGAGGATTAAACCAAGCCACTTCTTAGAGGCAAGGATTCTGGGGCTTCGTCTGACATACTTTGGACATGTTGCCAGGAGGGACGGGTCCTTGGAGAGGGACATCATGCTTGGGAGGGTGGAGGGACGGCGCAGGATGGGAAGACCCTCTATGAGATGGATTGAGTCAGTGACTGGGGTAATCGGGATGGGTGTGTCAGAGGCAGTGCGGTTGGCGCAGGATAGAGCAGGGTTTAGGGCTGTTGTACATAGGGTCTCTATGAGTCGCAAACGACTCAACGGCACATAACAACAACAACAACAGCAACAACAACAAGTATTTCTCAGGAGAAAGGTTGATGATCTCTACCTATGTGATTTACTGCCTCTCAAAATCTTCTGGAAAATCAGACATGAGTTGGTCCCATCTTGATGTTATAGTATTAACAACAATATCATATATGGACATAGTCCATAAAGACTTGTGCTTAATGCTAACTATAGGTTGAATCTTCCACCAATCCAGCTGCCACACTTGTCCTTATAGAGACCAGCCTCCAGGATAATCTGTTCTGCATATAGATTGAAAAGGCATGAAGATAGAACACATCCCTGGCATACACCCTTCCCAATTTTGAACCATATTCTTTTTCCTTGCTCTGTTCTGATGACTGCCTCCTGGTCCAAATATAGGTTTTGCATTAGCACTATCAAGTGTTCTGGGATTCCCATTCTTCTCAGAGTCAGCTACATTTTGTAATGATCTATACAATTAAATGCTTTTGCATAGAAACATAGATAGACATTCCTCTGGTACTTCCTGCTTTCGGCCAAGATCCATCTAACATTAGCAACAATATCCTTAGTACCATGATCCCTTCTAAACCCAGCCTGGACTTACAGCAGTTCTTTGTTGATGTGTTGCTCCAGCCGTTTTTGGATAATCTTCAGCAGAATCTTGCTTGCATGTGAAATCAATGATATTGTTCAATAATTTTCACACTCTGTTTGGTCACCTTTCTTTCGAATGGTAACGAATATAGATCTCTTCCACTCAGTTGGCCAAGTGGTTGTCCTTCAGATTTCTTGACACAATTTGGTGAGCACATGTAGGGCAGCATCTGTTAGTTGAAATATGTCAATTGGTATACCATCAATTCCTTGGGCCTTATTTTTTGCCAATTCCTTGAAGGCAACTTAAACTTCTTCCTTCATCATTAGAAGCTCTTGCTCCTATGTTGTTTCATGAAATTCTTCTGTGTCTGCCAATTCTTTTCTGTACAGTAACTCTTTCAAATCTTTCTATCTTCTTTTAATACTTCCGGGATCACTTAATATTATGCCCAAAGCATCTTTAAATATAGCAACCCAAGGTTTGAATTTGTTCTTCAGTTTTTTGAGCTTAAGAAATGCTGAGCAAGTTTGGCCCTTTTGATTTTCTGACTCAAGCTCCTTGCACATTTCACTGTAATATTTTACTTTGTCCTCCCACACTGCCATTTGAAATCTTCTGTTTATCTCTTTAATATCTTGAATTCTTCCCCATGCTTTGGCTTCTTGGAGCTCCAGGGCAATATTCAGCATCTCTTCTGACATCCACTTTGGTCTTTTCTTCCTCCTCTGTCTTTGTAATGACCTGTTGCACTCTTCCTGGATGATACTCTTGATATCCTTCCACAACTCATCTGGTCTTCATTCATTGGTGGTGATGGTTGTTGTTGATGCTATGTGCCATCAAGTATGTACAATAGCCCTAAACCATGCTCTATCCTGTGTCATCTCACTGTCTCTGACGCACCTACCCCCATTACCCTAGTCATTGAATCAATCCACCTCATGGAGGGTCTTCCTTTCCTGTGCTGTCCCTCCACCCTCCCACGCATTATGTCCTTCTCCAAGGAATGGTCCCTCCTTGAAACATGTGCAAACTATGTCAGACGAAGCTTTGCCTCCAAGGAGCACCCTGATTTAAGCCTCTCCAATTTGAACCTGTTCATTTTCTTAGCAGTCCATGGTGTATTCAATACTCCAACACCACAGCTCAAAGGCATCAATTCTTCTTGGTAGAAGATTCATCAGCTGCCAATTGGCCCAATGGTAAGGATCTTTATTTTCTTGTGTTGAGCTTCAGTCCATGTCCTTGACTTCTACAACCAACACTTCAAGTCCTCCTCAGTTTTGGCAAGCAAGTATGTATAATTTTTTTAATGTAGGTTGTTGATGAGTCTTCCTCCAATTCTGATGCCGTGTTCCTCCTCCTCAAGTCCAACCTCGTAAATAACCAGTTCCATATAGAGATTAAAAAGAAATTAAGAAAGGACACATCTTTGTCACATCCCTTTTTTGTTTTCATACCATGCATTGTTTACTTACTCTGTTTTGACAACTTCTTCCTGGTCCAAATATAGGTTTCATATGAGCACAATCGGCTGTTATTCTCAAGATTAGCCACAATTTGTTATGATCCACACTGTCAAATCCCTTTTCATTGTCAATGAAACACAGATAGTCATTCCTCTCGAACTCTCAACTTTCAGCCAAGATCTATCTGACATTGGCTATGACGTCCCTAGTACCATGGCCTGTTTTAAACCAAGCTTACTCTTCTGGTAGTCCTTTGTTGATGTACAATTCCAGTTTTAGGGGTTTTTATAATATTCATCAATATTTTTATTGTTAGTTACATTGTTTGATGTTTTCACACCGTGGGATCACCTTTTTTTGGAATGGGAGAAATATGTATCTCTTCCAGTCAGTTGATTAGGTGGTTGTCCTCCAGATTTCTTGGCACAACCTGGTGAGCACATTTAGGGCTGCATCTGTTTGTTGAAATATGTCAGTTGGTATGCTGTCGATTGATTAATTAATTGGCCTTGGTGTTTGTCAATTTTTTCAGAGCAGCTTGAACTTCCTTCATCACCGCAGGCTCCGGTTCATACAATGTTTTACGAAATTCTTGTGTCAGCCAATTCCTTTTGGTACAGTAAATCTGTATATTCCTTCCATCTTCTTTTCTTCATCTTCATTTAATGTTCATCTTCATCTTCATTTAATGTTCTTCCCAAAGCATCATTAAGCATTGCAACTCAAGACTTGAATTTATTCTTCATTTTCTTAAGCTTGAGAAATGCCGAGAGTTCACCCCTTTTGATTTTCTGAATCCAGCTCTTTGTACATTTCATTATAATACTTTGTCTTCCTGAGCTGCCCTTTGAAATACTCTATTCAGCTCCCTAACTTCTTGATATGTTCCTTTTCCTTTGGCTTCTCGTGCTCTAGTGCAATATTCAGAGTCTCTTCTGATTCTAACTTGGTCTTTTCTTCCTCCTGTCACAGTAATGACCTTTTGCATTCTTTATATCCTCTCACAGCTCATCTGATCTTCATTCATTAGTATTCAAGGCCTCCATCTGTTCCTAAGATGGTTTATAAGTTCAAAAAGATAAACTCAAGGTCAAATTTTGGTTCTTGCAGATTTTTTCTAATTTTCTTTAGTTTCAGCTTGAACTTGCATATGAGTAGTTGGTATAAAGGTCTGTTCCACAATCCGCTCCTCGCCTAGTTTTCACAGCTGATATTGAGCTTCTCTAGTGATTTTTTCCCACAGTTGTAATTGATCTGATTCCTGTGCAGACTATCAGGTGAGGTCCATATGTATAGTCACCATTTATATTTCTTATAAAAGGCATTTACTTCTGGTGGCCTAGTGGCAAAAAGCTGCACTGTGATCCCAGAGGTATGTGGTTCAAATCGATCAGATGCTCTGCTGGAGAAGGAGGGGCAATCTCCTCCTGCACCAGTCAGGTCCAATTTGACAGTACACACACAAAGAAATACTAAAATAAAAAAAATTAAAAACGGCATTGACAAATCTAGCTAGACATCCAAAATTAGCAAAGAGGAAACAATCTAAACAACCAGCAATAGAGAAATTTATTTGCTCATAATTCTTGAGTCTGGAGATTGAATCTTTCCCCCATGTCCATAGGTGTACCTGTAGAATGGTGCAAGACTTAAGGTATGAACTAGATCACAAAGGCTGGAAGAATGACTCCCTGTGGTGTACATGGGCCCAGAGGGTTGGGACAAGAGAATATGCCTATTGACTGTGTGAGATAAGACCTGGATAGATGACAACCACATTGGGAATGTTCCAGGAAGGAGATTACCAGGCCAGGAATAGGACTTCAATCTCACTGAAGGCTTACAATGATGGGTGCACATCTTGGAAGAGTTGTTCTCATAAAAAATACTACCACAAAACAGGTTGATGAAACATAAATGGTGCCAAGAATAGAAGTCTTTGCCTCCATCACTGTCATCTCCACAGCCACTGTAGATAAAGTTAATATCATACTCACTACAAAGAAAATATTCTTATATTTTTAAGAATTATTACAGATCAGGTAATGGAGGGTGAATTTGGAGCAAAGAGGCAATAAATTTTTAAGTGGTATAGCTGTGTCAGATACAGTGTGATTGGCACAGGATAGAACAGGGTTTAGGGCTCTTGTGCACAGGGTCACTATGAGTTGCAAGCGACTCGACGGCACGTACCAACAACAACATAGCTAGTTACATACTTCTTTGCATACAAGAAGAAAAAAATGATCATAATAACCTAGTTTAAGGAAATTCCTAAAACCTACACAGAAAATCTCACCTAAAGCTAGGAATTCTCCCAAATTTTCAAGCTCTGCTACTTGAAAAATTCTAACCTGCCATATCAATGCCTCTTTTTATTTGTTTGGTTAGAAAAAAATCTCTCCACACTTATTTTTTACTCTCTCATTCTCATGATACATGACTTTGTGAGACTTGCTTTTGCCTAAATGCATAAGCCTGTGCAGTCCATAGAGAGGTTCAGAAGGGTGTGTTCACACAATAATGAAGCCTTAGATTAGGATCTAAGAATCACAGTTGTCTGGTCACTTCCTGAGCTCTGTTGGCCCAGGATATTAGTACCATACTACCTCTCAAATTTATGTTCACAGTTGTGGTCAGTGCATTTCAAAAAATGACTGGTTAATGAACAAGATATTTGAGGGGAAATAGAAAACTAACTTCCTTTCAGGGCATTCCTCTATTTCACTAACAGATCAGATTTCCCTGAGTAGTAGAGGGTTGGTCTGATCCTGCCATAGGCTGAAGAGGGTGACGTGATGGAGACAAACTAAGTAATATGACAGTTCCAGGTGTGGGTTCAAGTCATTACCCTTAGAATATACTTAAAATTCACACTTTATGTTTATCAAATACTTTTCAAACAGATGTAAATGTGTAAGAAGCAATATAAGAAACTATTTCATCACAGATACAAACCATGTCAGTTATAGGTACTATCACATATATGATGTTCTTTGCCACTGACCACTTCAATCAACTCGGTGTCATCATTTTTATTTCAGAGATGAGAGAGCTGAGAGGTGTGTTGTTAAGTACCATTGAGTCGACTCTGAATCACAGAGACCCTCTGAACAGCAGACTTCAAACTGTATCCTAACCTCCACCATCCCACAATCTCTGCCGTGCTGAAATCCATTACACATGTGTTGTGATCACTGTGTCAATCTGTCCCACCTCCCACCAGAGGGTCTTTATTCTGCTGATCTCCCACTTTTACAAATATGATGTATTTTTCCAAGAACTGGTGCTTGCTGACTATATTCCCCAAATATGTGAGAAAATGCTTTCCCCGCCTTGCCTGTAAGGAGCACCATGGTTATTGAATTGCAAAAACCAGTGGAAGAACCAAGTTTATCATCTTCAAGATGATTTTTAAAAAAATGTCAATTCTCAGTAAAAGTTAATATTGGTAAAAATCCTTACTTAACACAGAAATAAAATGTCTTCACAGACAATTGCCCAGATAAATGGAACGAACACCACGTATGATTATGAGAAGAATTTATAATTGTTTAGGTATTTGAATGATTGCCAACAATTTTATTGAAACAACTCTCCACTTATCATTTGCTTTATTTTGTCATGTGTTTTGGCTGGCAAAGTATAAATGCATGATGGACAAAAATACAATTTTTTTCACACTGCTTTTGGCTTCATTTCTTCTTTATAGTTCCTAATTATCACAAAATCAAATTCCATTTGCTATATGGTAAAAAAAAATTGGAAATAAGTGAGTAATCCAGTTCCATTAAAACATCAATGCTGTAAAGAGAGAAAAACAAGTCAAATTAGTAATTTAGTATGATACAGAATTACTTATTTTTTACATCAATGTTTTATGAGTAATAACTCTTAATTTGAGATTTGAAAAATTCTTGCTTATTTAACATTTTATAAAATAAATTTTGTTTTAAATGCTTGTTGTTTCATATGCATATGAAGGTTGGAAAACAATTAAAGAGGATCTAGGAGTGGATTCCTTTGAAATGTGTTTGGTGATGAATATTTAATACATCAGGGATTGCCAAAAGAACAAAGCAACCTTAGTTGAAAAGAATGAAGTCAAAGTGCTCCTTAAAGATAATGTTGCAGAATCACCTACCTTGAATATTGAAACATATTGACTAGATTCCAGTCTACTCAGGGTGGCATTTAGTTTTTCAGTCAGTTGATGGATATTTGTTTTATTAAAATTTGGAGTCATTACTAATAAATTATTCTAAGCATGTAGATGAGATTGACTGGTACTGTGACTAGGGCAATGGGGGTTGGTGAGACTGGCTGACAGAAAAGGGTTCAGAGCTGCTGTACCTAGAATATACATATGTCGCAGGTGACTCAATGGCACATAACAACAATTACAAACTATGGCAGTTTTGGAAACAGGAGTGGCATCCACTTTCTAAACCACATGCATCCAGAAATTCTATGAACTTTGATAAATATTGATAGTTGTAGAGGGGCTTCAGGCCTTTTGTTCATAGGGTCGCTATGAGTTGCGCTCAACTTGAAGACAATAAACAATAACAACAACAAGCATTCATGTGTAAAATATTTTCGTATTCCTCTGTAAATACTTAGGAGTAAAATTATTAAGAAATTATAGACACAACCTTGCTTACTGAGAGCGAAGATGACTTGAAATGCTGTGCAGAAGATCAAAGACTACAGCCTCCAATATGGATTATATCTCAACACCATGAAACATTCATCTTCACCACTGGGTTAGTAGGCAACATCATAATAGATGAGAGAAAGGATTGGAATTGTTAATGATTTCATCTTACTTGGATTCACAATCAACAACCTTGATGCCAATAGTCCGGAGTTCAGGAGCTATATTGCTCTGGGCAAATCCAATGTCAAGAACTTCTCCAAAATACTGAGGAGCAAAAATAATAGTTTGAAGCCAAGGTGCACCTGATTCAGGCCATGATATTTTCACTCACTTACTATCATCTGGAAACTGGACAATGAATAAGAATGACAGAAGAAGAATCTATGTCTTTAGCTGTAGTGTTGGAGAATAGTGCTGAATATCCCATGAACTGCCAAAAGAGTGAACATATATGCCCTGGGAAAAGTGCAGCCAGAGTGCTCCTTGGAAACAAGGATTACAAATTTTCTTTTCTCATACTTTAGACAGGTTGCTAAGAGAGGGTATTCACTGAAAAGGGATATCACACTAGGAAAGGTGGAAGGTCAGGAAAAGAGAGGAAGACTCCCAAAGAGATGGATTCACATAGTGAGTGCAGCATTGAGTTCAAACGAATCAGAGATGATGAGGATGTCACAGGATAGGACAGAGTTCAGACCTGTTGTTCCTATCTATGAGTTTCTATGAGTCATATTTGACTTGAGCGCACCTAACAACAACAAACACCTTTTCTAGAAGACAAAGAAAAATGACTTTACATGCAGATCTTCCCTGATTGGCTGTATAGGTATCAGACTACATACATTTGTGAAAGAAATCACTGGAGAAGCTCAATGTCTGCAGTCAAAACTAGGACAGGACAGACTGTAGGTCAGATCATCAATTACTCATACACAGACTCAAATTGAGGCTAAGGAAAGTTAAAATGAGTCTACAGGAATCAAAATATTATCTTGACTCAATTCCATTACAACTCGACAATAATCTTAAAAATAGGTTTGAGGCACTGAACACCAATGATCAAAGACCAAATGAGTTGTGAGATGATATCAAGGATATCATCCATGAAGAAATCAAAATGTCATTACAAAAACAAAGGGGAAAGAAACAAAATTGAAATGGATGTGAGAAGAGAATAAAGATTGCACTGGAACACTGAGAAGCCAAATCTAAAGGAAAATATGTCAAAGTGAAAGAGTTGAATAGACAATTTCAAAGGGGAGCATTGGAAGACAAAGCAAAGTATTATAATGGAATGTGCAGAGAACTGAAATTGGAAAATAAAAAAGGAAGAACTCGCTCGCATTTTTCAAGCTAAAAGTATTGAAAAACAAATTTGGGCAATATATCCAATGACTCAGAAACAACAAAAGAAGATGGAGGAAATACAAAATCACTGTGCCAGAAAAATTGATAGACACTGAAAAATTTCAGGAAGTACCCATATGAACAGGAGAAGCCAATAGTAATGAAGGAGGAAGTAGAAGCTGGATTGAAGGCATTGGCAAAAAATAAGGTCCCAGGAATCTATGGGGTACCAACTGACTTAATCAAAATATGCAGTCTTGGATGCACTTATCAGTCTATGCCAGGAAATTTGGAGGATGGCTGTCAGGCTAGTGGATTGGAAGATGACCATATTTGTTCCCATTCCCAAAAAAGGTGATCCAACTGAATGCAGAAATTAGTGAACAATATCACTGATATTGCATGCAAGCAAAATACTGCTGAAGATCATTCAAAAAAGACTGGAACAATACATAAGTAAAGAACTGCCAGAAATTCAAGCAGGATTTAGAAAAGACCATGACACCTGGGATATCATCCCTGATGTCAGATGGATCCCGGCTGAAAGTAAGGAATACTGGAAAAACGTCTATCTGTTCCTTATTGACTATGCAAGGGCATTTGACTGTGTGGATCATGACAAGTTGTGGCTGACATTGAGAAGAATGGGAATCCCAGATCACTTGATTGTGCTTATGTGGAACCTATACCTGGGCCAGGAGGTTCTTGTGCGAATAGAGCAGGGAGCCATGCATGGTTTGGAATTGGAAAATCAGTGTACCAGGGTTGTACTATCTTTCCATACCTGTTCAATCTGTATGTGGAGCAAATTATCTGCGAATCTGGACTTTGTGAGGAGGAGTGTGGCATCAGGATTGGAGGGAGACTCATCAATAACCTGCATTATGCAGATGACATAACCTTGCTTGCTGAAAATGAATTAGTATTTTTGAGCTGTGGTGCTGAAGAAGAGCACTGAACACACCATGGACAGCCAAGAGAACCAATAAATATTTCTTGGAGAGAGTCCAGCTGGAGTACTCTTTGGAGGCAAGAGTGATGGAGCTTTGCCCCACATACTTTAAACATATTGCTGGGAGGTGCTATTCCTTGGAGAAGACATGATTCCAGCAAGAGTGGAGGGTCAGCGAAGGAGAGGAAGACCCTCAACCAGGTGGGCTGACATGACGACGGCTGCAAAGGGCTCTTGTTTGTCAGGAAGTGTAAGGATTGTGCAAGACAGAACAAGGTTCAGATCTTCTGTTCATAGAATCGGTATGAGTTATGCTCAACTAAATTATACCTAACAATGACAACAATAGCAATAATAGCCATGTATTCATATATTTTTAATTTTTATTTCCTTGATTTTTAGTTATATTTAGCATATGTTCATATGTTGTTGACCATTTGATATTTCCTTTTTCAGAAATCTTTTTAAATCTTTCACTGGGTTAATTGCTATGAGTTTATTATTGGGTTGTAAACAAACAAAAATACTCTTCGCATTTGAGTAAAAATTGTCTCATCTATAACCCCTCCTGTGGGTTTTCAGAAGTTGTAGATCACAGGGTGGAGATTGCTTATTTTTTCAACAGCATGCCTTTGGGTTGGCAGCAAAAGTTCTTAACCACCCTGCCACCACAGCTCCAGAGTTTATTTTTTTCAGGATATAAGTTCTTTTTTAGGTGTATGTTTGTGAATGTTTCTCTCATTCAGTGTTCAGACTATTCACCATTTACATCATGAAACCATCAGTGTCTCCTAGAACCTATTTCAGAGACATAGCAGTGATGGTTAAAAAAAAAGAACAAGTTTAAAAAACATTGATGTATAATTGAATTTTAAAATATGTAAGATTTGTTTATGAGTAGTGATTGCTTTCTCCTTGGACTATCTGGGTAGTGCAAACAGTGAATGAACGTGGATGGTACCGATAGTTTCAGTCTACCCAGAGAAGACCAGGAACAGAGCCCTGGCAATCCACTCCTCCAGATCCGCCCCTTGAGATCTTTGGCGCATGCTTCTTCTCTGACACAAGCTACTACTACCACACAAGCTACAATCGGCTCAGTGGCAGCTGGTTTTTCCACTCATCAGCCCAGGTTATAAACTAGGGATTTAACAGTCTACTGGCTTTTCCTTGAAAATAAAAAATAGAATAGCACAGTTAATTCACAGAGTTTTTATAAACTAATATCCCTGCTATTTTAATGTCTAGTTGAACTTACTAGAACATACACGGCGCACAATTAAATGACCCCAAACCATAATTGTCTGTTAAGTATTTATCTTATATAAATGGACCTCTTTCCTCGTGTGGAAGTGCCTGCTTAGCAATAGTATTGCTGTTAGCCTGAAAAATAGTCACACGTTTTTTATTTATTTATTAATTTTTTATTTTTATTTTTTTAAATTTATTTATTTGTTTGTTTGTTTGTTTGTTTATTTGTTTGTTTGTAAAACAGACCCATCTCATTCTTGGATGCTGAGAATTCAGGATGAACCCAGAAGTGCTCTCTGACAAGCAACAAAGATAGCCCTGGAAATGGAGTTTTCCACTGGTAATGCTGAGAGCCCCTTGAGTACAGAGCCAGACATTGCGGTGATAAACATCTGACATTTTCATTTGCAAGTATTCATGTTTCATTTTCGCTAATGTTACCCCTATTTACTTCTTCAGCAGTAATGCATCAAATATCCTACAGTGTAATTCTTCTCTCAGCACTTATCAATGAACTATGAAATAGTATTAAATAGAATTAATTAGAAGTTTCGATGAATCATGTCTCTCCTCATTTATTATACAATGTAAGTTTCAAGGAGTGATTAATTATGAGTTACAGATGAGTCAATGGTTAATGTAGTTTGTTAACCTTACTAAGGAATGACTGTACACAGCAAGCTGCTTCTCCTCTGTTTCTAAGCATGTAGTTATATACCCACTATCTGTTTAAGTGAATGGAAAGTCTGTAGTGACTTTGCAATTAATGTGCACTGTCAGCTAATATCTACTGCCTTATTTTCTTTCCTGCATATCATATGAGCAGTGTTGCAATTCAAAGGTCGGAATTCTGTCATCCTCATTCTGTGGTTTCTCCATGTCGTTAATAGGCTGCACCTAGCACATCCACCTGAGCTGCATGATTAGCTTAAGCAGATTCCATTTGATGCAACGTGGCTGCTTTGAAATGAGTCTCCCTGCACATTTCTTTGAAGAACATACCAATTTACCACATCATTACTGTCATTATCTTAAAAGTGGTAGCTGGCTGCCCTTCGTTTTAAATTTCCTTATGTGCACTTTTCAGAAACTGAATAATGTCCAAGATGACAAAATCTAATAGCTAAATACAAAGTAATCCTGTGAACAGAAAGTTATTGGAAGTGGAGTTTGGGAATGTCAGATGTGTTTCTGCCTTCCCAACAGACATACAAAACACCTTGGCATCCTTGGTATACAGTGTCCTAGGTTTGGTTTCTCTAAATGGCTAGAAACTGTGTCCTATGGGCAAAAGAAGGTGGGATACCCTTTGTGCCTCCCACATCCCACCTCCAAATCACCTCTGCTATTTGCAGCCTAAAATGCAGTGAACAAGTGGTAGAGTTTGGCAAACAAAGCAGGTGAGAGGATTTTCTGCTCTTAAACTAGAGCTGTTGGGTACTTCTTCTCCAGCTCAGCTGTCTTTGGTAGAAAATGCAGCAGTATTTCCTTATATTATTTGATTATATTATTTGATGCTGTGATTGGGTGTCATTGAATTGACTGGCTCATCATGACACCTTACAGGACTTCCTTGGAGGTTGCTCTTGACTGCAATCTTCATGGAAGCAGACAGCCATGTCTATCTCCTGAGAAGCTTCTAGATGTGCCAAGTCATGAACTTTTCTTTTAATAGCCAAGAATTCCTTTATTTGTGTGATACTGAACAAAATTTCCATTAAAGCTAGGCAAAGAATAGATGCTGTTAGGTGTGATCAAGTCAACTATAACTTATTGTTACTCTGTGAATAATAGATCAAACTTCTGCACTGTCTATTGCCACCTCAGCTTCTCCATTAAGCTCCAGCCCATTGTTATAGTTGCTGTGTCAGCCCATATTTTTGAGGATGTTCCTCTCTTTCTCTGACTCTCCAACAGTCTCTTTCCCAAGGATTGTCCCCTGCTGTCTGTCTATATGCCCAAATTATTTTAGAGAAAGTGTCACCATCTTTACCTCTAAAGAGAATTCTGGTTACACTTTCTCCAAGATAGTTTGTTGTTTCGACAGACCATTCATTCAGCAACTTCTACACTGTAATTTAAAAGTTAAAATTTTTCTTTAGTCTTCCTTATTCATTATCCAACTTGCACAAGAACATGAAGCACTAGAAAATGCCATAGCCTGCATCAGGCACATCTTAGTTTCCTTAAGTGACATTTTAAAATTTTAGCACTTTAGAAGGTCTTTGGTAACAGCTTTTCCCAATATAACATGTCTTAACTTCTTGACTGCTGCTACCATGGATCTAAGTATAATCTTTTGTCTGTATATCATGATATTGCACATTACTCCAGTAGTAAATTTTTGTTTTCTTGATGTCGAGATGTAACACATACTGAAGGTTGTAATCTCTAATTTTCTTCATTAAGTCCTTCAAGTCGTCTTCACTTTTTGCAGACAAAGCTGTGTTATCTGCTTAACACTATCCTGATGCCACATTCTTCTTCATACAGTTTTTTGTTGTTGTTATGTGACAGTGAGTTACTTACAACCCATAGCAAGCCTCTGTACAATAACTCTGAACCCCGTCCTATCCTGAGCAAAACTCACTGCCTCTGACATAACTACCTCCACTACCCCAGGTACTGTGTCAGTCCATTTCATCCAATTGTTCTCATGTGAATCTATACTTAGACCAGGACGCAGTTGTCAAAATAGAGCAAGGAAATACTGTATGGTTCAAAATCAGGAAAGAAGTAAGTCAGGGATGCTTCTTGTATCCATATCTTTTCAATCTGTATGTAGAAGAGATCATTTGGGAGGCTGGACTTTAAAAGGATGAATGTAACATCAGAATTGAATGAAGACTCATCAACAAACCATGTTACAGAGATGAGACAATGTGCTTTGTGAAAATGAAGAGGGACTTAAGTGTTTACTATAGAAGGTCAAGAACTTCAGTCTTCAATATGGATTGAAACTCAATGTCAAGAAGATAAAGTTTCTCAGCACTGGGCCAATTGATTAATGGAGACAAGATTGAGATTGTTAACAAGTTCAGCTTGCTCTGCTACACAATTGACAATCTTGACACCAGCAGTCAGAAATTCAAGACATGAATCTCATTGGGAAAATCTGCTGTTAAGGACTTTTCCAGAGTACCGTAGAGCGACGATACCAGACTGGAGATTAAGTTGCTCCTGAGCCAGGTCATACTCTTTGCAATTGCTTGTTATACTTAAGAGATCTGGAAAAAGACTAAAGATGACAGAAGTATTGATGCCTTTGAGTTGTGATGCTGGAGAAGAATGTTAAACATTCCATGGACTGCCCAGAGAACAAACAGGTTTTTCCCAGAGAAGGTAAAACCATGTTGCTATTTGGAGGCTAGGATTTCAAAGCTCCGTCTCACATACTTTGGGCATGTTTCCAGGAGGAACCAGTCCTGGGAGAAGGATAACATGTTTGGAAGCATAGAGGGATAAAACAAGAGAGGAAGACCCTAAATGAGACGGATTGGGGTAATAGATTTAGATGTGTTGGAGATGTGTTAGAGACAGTGGGAATGGCTCAGGGTAGTACAGGATTCATAGGGTCACTATGAGCTGCAGGATGTACCATGTAATGCAGATGTTAATCTTTGTTAATCTATGTTAATTTTTTATCTTGATGAAGGTATGGATGCTTTCTTATCTTGTTGTAAACCCTGTTGTGGTGGTGGTTGTTATATGCTGCTGAGTCAATTCTGATGCCCAGTTACCCTATGTATAATAGCTCTGAACCCTGCTCCATCCTGAGTCAATTTCATCAACTCTGACACACCTACCCCCCATTACAGCAGTCACTAGTCAATCCATCTCATCCAGGTCTTCCTCTCTTGCTGTCTCCCCACCCTTCTAAGCATGATGTCCCTCTCCAAGAACTGGTCCATCTTGGCAATAGGGTCAAAGTAGGTCAGATAGAACTTCAAAAGCCTTGCCTCCAAGGAGCATGATTTCACCATCTTCAAGACTGATATGTTTGTTCTCTTGGCAATCTGTGTTCAATACTCTTCTCCAGCACCAAAACTCAAAAGCATTGATTATTCTTCTACCATACTTATTTATTATCTAGCTCTCTGATGCATAACAAGTAATTGCAAAAACCATGGCTTGGATCAGGCACAGGCACACCTTAGTCTTTAGTTGCTCTTCAGTACTCTGCAAAGGTTACTGACAGCTAATTTCCCAATAAAATTTTGTCTTTTGTTTTCCTGGCTGCTGGTATCAAGAATGCTAATTATAGAGCCAAGAAAGCTGAAGCTATTAACAATTTCTATCACTTCTTCATCTTTCATGACACAGCCATTTAGGCCATTGGTGAGAATCTTTGTTTTCTTGATGTTGAGCTTCAATCCATATTCTTGACCTTCTGCACCAGATGCCTCAGGCCTTTCTCAATTCCAGCAATCAAAACTGTGTCATCTGCATAATACAGGTTGTTAATGAGTTTTTCTCCAATCCTGATGCCACATTCCTCCTCATAGTGCCCAGCCTCTCAGATGATCTGTTCCCTGTCTAGACTGAAAATGTTTGGAGATAGGATGCATCCCTGATGTGTACCTTTTCTGATTTTCAACCACACAGTGTTTCCTTGTTTTGTTCTGACTACTGCTTCTAGATTTGAGTGTAGGTTTCACATAAGTACAAGTGTTCTGGGATTCTCATTTTTCTCAAGATTAGCCACCATTTGTTATGATTCCCACAGTCAAATGCCTTTGCATAGTCAAAAAAAACACAGATAGATAGTCTTCTAGTACTGTCTGCTTTCAGCTAAGATCCATCTAGCATTTGCTGTAATGTCTCTAGTGGTACCACCCATTTCTAAACCCTGCTTGCACATCTAGCAGTTCTCTATCATTGTACTGTTCCAATCATTTTTGGACAATCTTCAGTAGGATCTTATTTGCATGTGATATTAGTGATATTGTTTGGTAATTTCCCAACTCTTTTGAATCATCCTTTTTTGGAATGGGAATAAATTTGGATCTCTTTCAGTCAGTCAGTTGGCCAAGTAGTTATGCTCCAGATTTCTTGGCACAATCTAGTGAGCATATCCAGGGCATCTGTTGGTTAAAATATGTCAATTGTTGTTGTTGTTGTTGTTATGTGCCGTTGAGTCACTTGTGACTAATAGTGACCCTATGTACAACAGACCTAAAATCTGTCCTGTCCTGTACCATCCTGATCACCCCAGTCACTGAATCAATCCACCTCATAGAGGATCTTCCCCTCATGCACTGTCCCTCCACCCTCCCAAGCATGATGTCCCTCTCCAAGGACTGGTCCCTTCTTATAACATGTCCAAAGTATGTCAGATTAAGCCTCAGAATCATTGCCTCCAAGGAGCAGCCTTAGTTTAACCCTCTCTAGGATGATTTTTTTTTCTTAGCAGTCCAAGTTACACTCAAGACTCTTCTCCAGCACCACAGCTCAAAGGGATCAGTTCTCCTTCTATCCTCCCTAGTCATTTTCCAACTCTCTGATGCATAACAAGTGATAGCAAAGACCATGGTCTGTACCAGACGCACCTTAGTCTCCATAGAGACACCATTGCTCTTCAGTACTTTGGAGATATCCCTAACAGCAGACTTTCCCATCTCAATAAGTCTTTTAATTTCCTGGCTGCTGGTGCTAAGAGTGTTGACTGTGCAGCCAATCAAACTAAAGCTGTGAACAATCTGAATCTCTTCACCATCCATCCTAAAGTCACCAATTGGTCCTCCTGGATAATCTGTTTAGCATACAGGTTGAAAACGTATGAAGACAGGACACATCCTTGACATACACCTTTCCCAATTTTGAACAATGCAGTGTTTCCTCGCTCTGTTCTGACAACTGCTTCTTGGTCCTAATATAGGTTTCACATTAGCACGACCAAGTGTTCTGGGATTCCCATTCTTCTCAGAGTCAGCCATAGTTTGTTATGATCCACACAGTCAAATGCCTATGCATAACCAATGAAACAAAGATAGACATTCCTTTCATATTCCCTGCTTTTAGCTAACATCCATCTAACATTAGCTACAATATCTCTCATACCATGACCCCTCCTACACCCAGCCTGGACTTCTGAAAGTTCTCTGCTGATGTGCTGTGTTCAGTAGAATCTTTCTTGCATGTGAAATCAATGATATTGTTCTATAGCTTCCACACTCTGTTGGGTCACCCTTCTTTGGAATGGGAACAAATATAGATCTTTTTCAGTCAGTTAGCCAAGTGTTTGTTCTCCAAATTCCTTGGCACAACTTGGTGAGCACGTCCAGGGAAGCATCTGTTAGGTGAAATATGTCAGTTGGTATACCATTTATTCCTGGGGCTTTATTTTTTTGCTATTTCCTTCAAAGCAGCTTGAACTTCTTCCTTCATCACTGTAGGCTCTTCCTGGGGCCCCCCTTTTTTTGCCAATTCCTCAGAGTCAGATGAACTTCCTCCTTCATTATCATTGTCTCTTGGTCACAGAATTTCAAGAATTTCATTCATGAAATTCTTCTGTCAGCCAATTATTTTTGGTACATTGACTTGTGTACTCTTCCCGTTTTCTTTTAATGATTTCTGGATCAATCAACATTCTGCCCATATCACCCTTAAGTATTACAACTTGAGTCTTGACTTTATTCTTAAATTCCTTCAGCTTAAGAAAAGCCAAGAAAGTTTATCCCTTCTTACTTTTTACTCCAGTTCTTTGTACATTCCATTATATTGCTTTGCTCTGTCTTCTTGAGCTGCTTTTGAAATATTATATTCAGCTCCTTACCTTCTTGATATCTTTCCTCTGCTTTGGCTTCTTGGCACTTCAGTGCGATATTCAAAGTCTCTTCTAACATACGTCTTGGTCTTTTCTTTCTCCTCCTTCTTTGTAATGACATTTTGCATTCTTCATGGATGATATTCTTCATAACCTCCCACAGCTCATCTGGTCTTTGCTCATTATGGTTCAAGGTCTCAAGCCTATTCCTAAAATGTTTTTATTTTTT
Source organism: Elephantulus edwardii (assembly GCF_000299155.1). NCBI lineage: Eukaryota > Metazoa > Chordata > Mammalia > Macroscelidea > Macroscelididae > Elephantulus > Elephantulus edwardii. The sequence continues at coordinate 3,128,601 of NW_006400027.1, forward strand.
TTTTAATTCAGGGATTATATACTGAAGGTCCAACTTTGGTTCATAAGGATTTGGTTTCATTTTCTTTAGTTTCAGTTTGAACTTTCATATGAGTAGCTGATGATCTGTTCTACAATTGGCACCTGGCTTAGTTTTCACAGCTTTCTCCAGCAATTTTTTTTCCACAGATGTAATCAATCTGCTTCTTATATAGACAACCAGATGAAATCCATGTGTAAAGTTACCATCTTTGTTTCTTATAAAAGATTTTTTTCCCACAAACAACACTGTCATAGTTTTAAAATCTAACCTTTAGCTCCTCCAGTGATTGTTTTCCTACAGATGTAGTCAATCTGACTCCTGTGTAGACCATCAGATGATGTACATATGTATAGTCACCATTTGTGTTACTTTTAAAATGTATTTGCAATGAATAAATCATTGATTGTACAGAATTCTATACTCGGCCTCATTTTTGTCACCAAGTCCATACTTCTCGACTATCAGTTCTTCTTCCCTGCTCCTAACTTTTGCAATTCAGTTACCCATTATTATTAATGGGTGCATAGTCTATCAATTTCCAACTACAAAAGTTGGTAGAAGTTCTCTATTTCTTCATCTTTGGCTTTAGTTGTTGATGCATAAAATTGAATGATGGTGGTATTAACAGGCGTTCCTTTTGTGTGTATGGATGTTATTCTGTCACTCAGAACTCTATTTTAAGATGGATCTAGAAATGTTTTTTTAACTACAAATTAGAACCATTTTCCTCACATTTTATGGATAGTGAAGAAATTGAGGTTAACAGTTACAGCTTACTTGGCTCCACAATCAACACTTTTGGCACCAGCAGTCAGGAAGCCAAAAAGCAAATTTCATTAGGTAACTCTGCTGGTGCTCCTGGCATGCAAACTCCACAGCAGGCATGACAGAAGTCCTTTCTATGCTCCTGTGGCTGCCACTTGGTCTCTGCCACTGTTGTACAGATTTCTCTACCTCCACTGGCACCAGCAACCACAGAGGCATAGAAAAGCACAACCAGGAGAAGCAGGCTTTCTAGTAAGACCAAAATGTCCTACCATTCTATTTCACAGAACACAGTAAACACTGAGATGTAGCTTGAAGCCACCCAGTGTTGCCATGGAAAGTACTGGTGCTCCAATTTAATAACTATTTTAGCCAGGCAAACCCCTCCAGAACCCAGTTCAGCTTTGTAAAAGAGGGAGTTTTCTTGGGTCAAATCATTTCAATAGTCTAGGTTTGGTTTTTCCTTTCTAGGTATATTTGTCACAACTTGAGTATATGAGCCTACTTTCTCAACTGTAAATTTTATGAAATCTGAAAATAGGTCAAGTATTTCCAGTGAAAACTCAGCATGTTAGCATTTCTACTGAGACAAAGTCAAAGTGTAAAATGCACATTAGACATTGAAGACAGGATAAAACAATGAAAAATGTCTCAATAATCATAATGATTTTGTGTTTAAATATTGTTTTGGCTACATTAAGTTAAATAAGATATTGTTGAATTAACTTTAACTATTTCTTTTTACAGTGCTAATATAGCTATTTTGTTGTAGTTGTGTACCATCAAGCTGATCCGACAGTGGGTTTTCAGAGTCACTAAATCCCAGAAAAGAAGATTGCCTACCTTTATCCCTTGGAGCTGCTGGTGGATTCAAACTGGGTACTTTTGCTTTGGTAGCACAACTCCATGCCACTAAGCCAACGAAGTTCCTTAATGGTGTTGTTATGTGCCATTGAGTCGCTTGCAACTCATAGTGACCCTATGCACAACAGCCCTAAACCCTGCTCTATCTCTTGCCAATCTTATTTTCTCTGACACACCAATCTTCATTACCCCAGTGATGGAATCAATTAATCTCATCAAAGGTCTTTCTCTCCTGCTCTGTCCCTCCACTCTCTCAAGCATGACGTCCTTCTCCAAGGAGTGATCCCACCTTGCAACGTGTCCAATGTATGTTATAAGGAGCTTTAGAACCCTTACCTCCGAGGAGCAGCCTGATTTCACCCTCTCCAAGACAAATTTGTTTATTCTCCTAGCAGTCCATGGTATATTCAACACTCTTCTCCAGCACCACAGCTCAAAGACATCAACTCTCCTTCTATCATCCCTAGTCATTGTTCAGCTCTCATAGCAAGTAATGGAAAAGACCATGGTCTGTATCAGGTACACCTTAGTCTCCAAACTGATGTCATTGCTCCTCAGTAACTTAGAGAGGTATAAGAAAATATAAAATTACATAAGTGTCTCACATCATATTTCTACAGAATAGTGTTATGTTAGAATTATAATAAATGAACTCCAGCAATATTGTTAATAGGACAATCAAGCATTTCTAAGGTATTATTAATAAAATGTCTTCCACTCTATTTCACTAGGTTGTTGTAAATAAAAATTTAAGACTTTGCCTGAAAAAGTATAATTAATTAGTGACCAAGATTAAAATCGTTATAGGTTAGTATGCAGGTTTAGTGAAGCAATATAGGGGAACAGAAACTTTTAACAATAACAAGTCATGAGTACCTGTTTTTATGATATCCATGGGCCTTAGTATCTGTGTCCCTATTTTCTCATCAGTAGAACTTTGTCTCTCAGCAACTTGATGCACATCTTCCTCCGTGTGGGTCCTGCGTTTAATAATCAATGTCAAAGGTTCTACCAGAATTGGATGCAGGTAGCTATGAGCTAATTTATTTTTATTCTGAGCTGAAAGCCTCTTCCCTTTCTCATCTTATCATACATTAATATGAAATCAGAAAGAAGGAGGGGAGAATATACTGCAAAAGGTTTTTGGGGACATAACAAGTGGAAGTTTACATTTCTGCACTCCCTCCTTTACATGGCTCTTAGATCCACAGATGGCTTAATGATGGAAATAGCACTTTAACGTGCTTTATTGTGATGAGATAAAGAAAGTCAGCTGCCTGCCCAGGGAAGGTGGTCTCTGGCTACTGTGTTGATCAGCACCACCAAGGGAAATTCTAAAGGTGAGTATAGGCTGGAGAGATCCTCACCAGCTATGCATTAGAACTAAGAGGGCAACTGGATAGAGGTAGGGTCCTTTCTTCCTTGACCTCTTACTGGATAGAGTGCAGCTCTCAGCCAGGGAAAGGCAGTCTCTGGCTATTGTGCTCACCACCAAGGACAATTCCAAACTTTAGAAGGTTGTACTGAAATCCAGTGAAACACTGAAGGACCTTAGGAAAGGATAGTTTTCCTACTGCACAGATCCAGAAAGTACTCTTGTCATAGTGAGCTGTCCTCCCCCATAAAGGGTACATGTTAATTTGGAACTAATAAATAACATCATAAAGGTAAACAACTGTCAACAACCTGCACAGACAAAATATAAATGGCCTAACATACAAAGATAACCCTCACATAATGTCAAGAAAGCCACAAGCAGCTTGAAACAAAATAACAAAATAAGCCTTCTCCTAAAAAAAAACAACAGAGCACATGGTAGACCCAATGACTACCCCAGAGGCAGAGATGGAGAAGAAATATACTGAAACAGAGTCATATAAACAGCTACTGAAGATGGTACAAATGATATTGATGTCAGAAAGAATGGAAACCATAAATCGTATGAATACCCTACAGACAGCCAGAAAAAAAAATATATTGATGTGGAGTTATATGAACAGCTATGGAAGAAGGTGCAAATTATGGAAGAAAGAATGGGAGCCATAAACAAAGGGAGTATTCCAGAGACAGAGAGCCAGAAGAAAGATATCAACATAGAGGAACATAAACAACTGCAGAAAAAATTACAAAAGTTGGAAGAAAATAATTGACACTATAGATAAAAAGGTATTTTTTATTGTTGTTATGTGCCATTGAGTCATTTGTGACTCATAGTGACCCTATGTACAAGAGGACTAAACACCGTTCTATCCTGTGCCAACCTCACTGTCTCAAACACATTCATTCCCACCACTCCACTCACAGAATAGATCAGAATCGATCCATCTCATCAAGAGTCTTCCTCTCCTTCGCAGCCACTCCACTCTCCCAAACATGATGTCCCTCTCCAAGGACCAGTCCCTCCTTGCAACATGCCCAAAGTATGTCAGACGAAGCTTCAGAATCCTTGACTCCAGGGAACATTCTGGCTTCACCCTCTCCAGGACAAACCTGTTTTTTTTCCTAGCAGTTCGTGGTATATTCAACACTCTTCTTCAGCAGCACGGTTCAAAGGCATCAATTCTATCATCCCTAGTCACTGTCCAACTCTCTGATGCATAGCATGTAATTGCAAAGACTATAGCCTGGATCAAGCACACCTTAGTCTCCAGCCTGACGTCGTTGCACTTCAGTACTCTTGAGAGGTCCCTCAAGCTGACTTTCCCAATGCAACTCGTCTCCTGATTTCCTGGCTGCTGTTACCAAGAGTGGTGACTGTGGAACCAAGTAAATGAAAACTGTTAACTATCTCAATCTCTTCACCATCAATACTAATGCTGCCATTTGGCCCAGTGGAGAGAATCTTTGTCTTCTTGATATTGAGACTCAATCCATATTGAAGACTGCAGTCCTTGACCTTCTGCATCAAGTGCTTCAGGTCCTCCTCAGACCTTAAAAAATCATCATAAGACAGAGAAGGCACTGCCAGCACAGTATTCAAAATAACAGAAATGCATTAAAATGTAATCCAGGAGAGCAAGACCATAATGGCAGAAGTTTCCAACATACTAGAGAGGAAAAAAAGCAGAAACAAAGAGAAGAAACAGAGTAAGTGGCTGAAAGACAAGTACCTGAATAGGAACAAACTAAAAGAGAAAACAGAGATGAGATGGAAGGAAAATGAAGAAGACATTAGACTCACGTGAGATTATATCAAAGGAACAATGTATATATGATCAGAATCCAAAAACATGATAGGGACAGGAAAAACACTGAGAAAAGTGTGGAAAAGGTACTAGAAGAAGAGTCCCAGGCATTATGAACTACAAGGGAATCTACATTCAACAAGGTCAGTGGATCCCAAACAGAGTGAACTAAAAAACAAACAAAAAACCACAAAAAAAAAAACAAAACAACAAAAAAACATACTCAAATTGTCGAAAATCAAAGATAGAGATCAAAGCAGTGTGAGAGAAATAAACAGTTTCCTACAAAGGATAACTAATTAGACTACTTTTTGATTTCTCAGCAGAAACCACCATGAGAGCAAGAAGAAAATGGGATGAAATATTCAGAAGATTGAAAGAAAACAATTGACGGTCAAGGACCCTGTGCCCAGCAAAGCTCCCCATCAAATGTGAAGAAAAGATTAGATCATTTCAGAAAAACAGGGACTAAAGCAAATTTTGAAAACAATGCCAACACTACAAGAAATTCTACAGGATGTCCATCACACAGAGACACTAAAGGAAAGTCAATGGACCATGTCAATCAGAAACAACAGAAAAAGAAGCACAGTAAAATGGTAGTGATAAACTATGGCCTTTAAATAATTATGTTTAATGTGAATGGACTAAATATACAAATTAAGAGAAAAAGAGTAGTAGAATGGATTTAGAAAACAAAACAAAAGCTTATTAATATGCTGAGTGCAAGAGACACTTTTAAGAATGAGGAGAAAGACTAAAGATCAAAGACTAGGAGAAAAGATACCAAGCAAATGGCATATACACAAAAGGAATGGCAACACTAATCTCTGATAAAATAGACTTTAGAATAAAAAAATACCGTAAAAAGAAAGGAAAGCCACTCTGCAATGATTAAAGGCCCAAAAGATCAAGAAGACATAATCTTGATAACATCTATGCACCACATGAGACACTTAAAAAATTATAAACATTAAAAAAGTAAAAATATTTAAATAATACAAAGTATCTTTTAAGATCACAAGGCCATGAAACTAGAGATTGATGAGAAGAGGGTAAAGTTTACAAAGCCACCCCATGAAAGCTAAATAACACCCTGCTAGAACATGCCTAGGCTATAGAAAAGATAAAATATGAAATTTAAAATTTCCTCAAAACAAGTGATAAGGAACATACAACATTCGAAAACCTCTGGGACATTTTAAATCCAGCTTGAACTTCTGGAAATTACCTGTCAATCTACTATTCTAGCCATTTTGGGATGACCCTCAGCAATATTTTACTTGTATGTGATGTTAATGATAATGTTTAATAATTTGTACATTCTGTTGACTCACCTTTCTTGGGAGTGGGAACAAAGATAAATTTCTTCCAGTTAGTTGTCCTCTAAATTTCCTAACACAGACTGGTAATCACATTCAGGGTTGCATCTGTTAGTTGAAACATGTCAATAAGTATTCCATCAATCTTTGTGGCCTTATTTTTTGCTAGTGTCTTCAACACAGATTGAATTTCTTACTTTGTCACCATTGGCTCTTGTTCATAGGACTTCTAAATTTGTTACTTTGTGTTTTTCTCTCTGATAATCTTTAAGGTAATTGGTTTTTACTCCTATATCTCTGATCCACTTTGAGTTGTTTTTCGTCTATGGAATGAGATGTAGCTTTTGTATGTGCCTGTCACTGTACAAATACCATGCTATTTTTATTACTAAGACTGGGCTGTTGTTGTTATGTGCTGTCGAGTCACCTGCAACTCATGGTGACCTTATGTGTAACAGCACTAAACGCTTCCCTATCCTGCGCCAATCTCATCATCTTCAACAGACCTAATCCTATTTCTCCAGTCTCTGAGTCAATCCATCTCATCCTGGGTCTTAATTTCCTGCACTGTCCCTCCACCCTTCCAAATATGAGGTCCCTCTCCAAGGACTGGTCCCTTCTGGCCACATGCTCAAAGTATGTGAGACAGAGCCTCAAAAACCTCACCTCCAGGGAGTAGCTTGATTTCACCCTCTCAAGGCCAGATCTATTTGTTCTTTTGACAGTCACAATATGTTTAACGCTCTTTTCCAGCACCACAATTTAAAAGCATCAATACTTCTTCTGTTATCCTTAATGATTGTCCAGTTCTCAGATTCATAGCAAGTAATTATCAAGTCCATGGCCAGGATCAGTTATACCTTAGTCTCCAGACTGACATTGTTGCTCTTCAGTACTCTAGAGTGGTCCCTCATATCAGACATTCACAATGCAATTCATCTTTTGATTTCTTGACTGCTGGTGCCAAAAGTGTTGATTATGGAACCAAGCAAACTGAAGTTATTAATAATCTCAATTTCTTCTCTATCAGGAAGCTGCCAACTGGCCCAGTGGTGAGAATCTTTGTTTTCCTGATTTTGAGCTTCAGTCCGTATTGAAGACTATAATCTTTGACCCTCTGCAGCATGCAGCAAACAAACGCCTCATGTCCTCTTCAGTTTCAGCAAGTAAGGTTGTGTTATCTGAATAACACAGGTGGTGGATGAGTCTTCCTCTAATCCTGAAGCCACATTCCCCTTCATGAATGATCTATTTTGCATATAAATGGAAAAGGTATGGAGGTAGAATGTATTTCTGATGTATACCTTTCCTGACCCTTACCTGTTTCCCTGCTCTGTTCTGACTACTCCTTCCTGGTTCAAGGGTAGGTTTCACATGAGCACAATTAAATGTCTGGAAATTTCATTTTCCTCAAGATTAGCCACAGTTTGTTGTAATCCACACAGTCAAAAGTCTTTGCATGTTCAATGAAACACAGATAAACATTCTCTGGTACTCTCTGCTTTCAGCCAAAAACCATCTAATGGTAGTTATAATGTCCTTAGCGTCATGACCTCTTCTAAAACCAGTCTACACATCTAGCAGTTCTCTGTTGATGTCCTGTTTTAGTTGTTTCTGGATAATCTTCATCAGGATCTTCCTTGTGTGTGATATTAGTGATATTATTTGATAATTTCCACACAGTATTGGATCACCTCTTTTTGGAATAGGAATAAATACAGATCTCCTCCAGTCAGTTGCCCAGGTTTCTTGGCATAGCCTGATGAGCTTGTCCAGAACAGCATCTATTTGCTGAAATATGTCAATTGGTATTACATCATTTCCTGGGACCTTGATTTTTTACCAATTCCTTCGGGGCAGCTTGAACTTCTTCCTTCATCACCATAAGCTCTTGATCATATGTTATTTCATTAACTTATTCTGTGTCAGCCAATTCTTTTTGGCATAGTGCCTCTTTTGATGCTTTAGGGAAGACTCATCAACAATGTATGCTATACAGATGATACAACTATTAGCATAAAATATAGAAGATTTAAAGCACGTATTAAAGACTATAGCCTTCAATATTGTTTATACCTTAATGTTAATAAAGCAAACAAAAATTCTTTAAATTGTACTAGTAAACAATATCATGATATATGGGAGAAAAGATTGAAATTGCTGATTATTTAATTTTATTTGGATCCAAAATAATACCACTGGTAGCAACAGTCATGACAAATTTGTTGTCAAGGACTTATTTAAAGTATTAAAGAGGAAAAAATATTAAGTTAAAGGTGTGCTTGACCCAAACCATGGTATTTTGTGAAAATACAAAGTGAGATTTGGATAATGAATACAGAAGATAAAAGAAGAATTGATGTGCTTGCATTGTGGTGCTGGCAAATAGTACTGAATATACCATGGAATGCCAGAAGAATAAACAAGTCTTGGACATAATCTCGGAAGTTGCACAACAAGGGTATTCCTTGTGGGCAAGGATGCTTAAACTTGGTCTCACATACTTTAAATATGGTGTCAGGAGGTTACAGCTTATAGTAAAATGTATAATACTTAGACAAGCAGAGGGTCAACAAAAGAGAAAGAGCCTTTACAAGATGGTTTAACACAGTGAGATGTAGCAATGATCTTGAGCATGGTGGAGATAGTGAGAATGACACAGAGTAGACAAGGTTCTGATCTTTTGATCATAGCTCTACAAGGAGTTGGAGTCAACTCTTATACCACCTACATCAATAACTTACTTGCATTAAGTGTCCAGAATCAGCAAATCTATTAAGACAAAAGGGATTTTTTTGTGGCCTATTGGTAAGGAATTGCATTGTCAATCCACAGGCATGTTCAAGTTCTCTAGTTGCTCATTGGAGAAAGATGGACAATACCTTCCCATGCACGTAATTGTGTCCAAAACCAGCTGAGGCGTCAGCTATGAGTCAGTTCTTACTGATACACAACAGCAAGACAAAAAGGATCAGAGATCACTGGGGAATGAGGAATGTATTTTGGGTTAGGGAGTGAGAGAATCATTAAACCAAAAGTCCTCCATGTATTATTTCCTTAATAACTTATTTTGTTAAACTGCTCAGCCTTTCAAGGTATGTTTCTCATTAAAATGAAATTAGGCTATTGAATGCTAATAGGGAACTCAGTTTAAATGTTTCATGAAATTACATTTCCCACACCCTCTGCTCAACTCGTATCCTTATTCTTACCCTAAAGATAAAATTAGTATGAAAACTCAAAATTTGTTTTCTGACTTTGAATTTTCAGAAACTATGGTTGCTATTGAAAAATTTTAAAGGAACAAGATCAAACTTAGGATATCATAGCTGTAAGAGATGGCAAAGGTTATAGAGAAAACCAGTTATTTCCTCAACTTCCATTTCTTACTATATTGCAAGTATTTCAGCTAACCTCTCAGAACTCAAAATATATACAGGTCATCAAAATGGGTAAGGAAGAATACTTACACTTTCATAGAAATCTTGGGCTTAACAGAAATAGAAGTTAATAAATGACACTGATGTCTTCCTTACTATGATTAAATTATGCTCTAAAACTTTATTATACCCAAGTCATCATAGATGATGATGTTCATGTCTGTTTTATTACATCCATACTTTAGTTGATTGTCAAATTTATTATTTGGCTTACTTTTCAAACTGGTGGGGAATTATATCCAATTCTAACCTAGTAGTACCTACACAGATATTCAGAGCTCTCTTTGGATATCAGTGCCGCTACCAGCAGCTGCCCAGTTGATGATGGCTCATGGTTACCCCACGTGTGTCACTGTGAAACTGTGATCCATAGCATTTTGTGGTCAGTAAACTGCCTGGCCTTTCTTCCAAGGTATTTCCAGGTATGTTTCAATATCTACCCTGTGGACAGCATATGAATACATTTACTATTTGCACTTCTCAGGAGCAAGACTGTTTTGTGCTTAGGTGAAAAGTGTGAAGGGTTTAAGAATGCTTCTTACTTCATGCCCTGCACTATCATGTGTCCTTGAGAAGCAGCTATACCATCATTAAAGCCCTCGTTGGCATGAAGTCTGTTTGAGTGCAGCCAAAAATGCCTTCCTTCATCTGCCTCATGTCAGAGAGCATATTAAAAATTACTTGGAGAATAAAAGAAAGAATGAAATTTCCTAGAGAAGAGAGAAAACAAATCTAACCACATACGCAAACAAGAAATGATTCCTACATTCAACCACAAATGTATCTGAGAAGGGCTTTATTTTTAAAATATTTAAGCCATCAAATGTGAAATATGCAAAATTTTATCATGAAATCCATTTTACAATCTGTCTCTCATCATAGGCTTGGTCATCTACTAAATCTTTTCTTTTTTGTACATTGTTTCCAGTATTTTACAAAAGGGTTCTCTCTCTCTCTGTCTGTCATACACACACACACACACACACACACCACCACCACCACCACACACACTCACAAATACACTCAGAAACATATGCAAGTACATCACTTGCCTCCAAATCCGAAGAAGGTTGCCATGCAGTTAGCATTGCAAACAAAAGTCAATGGCTTCCCTTCAACTGTCTCAGAATGTGCTCTTTGGGAAGGCACAGGCTTTGGCTTTTAGAGAGGAGATTCCATTCCAGGCTGCTGAGGTCATAGATGATACTTCCTGCCTGAAATTGTTGTTCTTGTTATGTGCCATCAAGTCACCTGTGACTCATGTTGTTGTTGTTGTTGTTATATGCCACCGAGTTGCTTGCAACTCATAGCGACCCCTTTGTACAAGAGCCCTAAATGCCGTTCTATCCTGTGCCAACCTCGCTGTCTCAGACACTCTCATTCCCACCACTCCACTCACAGAATAGATCCATCTCATTGAAGGTCTTCCTCTCCTGTGCCGTCCCTCCACTCTTCCAAACATGATGTCCCTCTCCAGGGACCAGTCCCTCCTTGCAACATGCCCAAAGTATGTCAGACGAAACTTCAGAATCCTTGACTCCTAGGAGCATTCCAGCTTCACCCTCTCCAGGACAAACCTGTTTGTTCTCCTAGCAGTCCATAGGATATTCAACACACTCCTCCAGCACCACAGCTCAAAGGCATCAATTCTCTTTCTATCATCCCTATTCACTGTCCAACTCTCTGATCTATAGCATGTAATTGCTAGCTATAGCCTGCATCAGGTGCACCTTAGTCTCCAGCCTGACATCGTTGCTCTTCAGTACTCTTGAGATGTCCCTCACAGGTGACTTTCCCAAAGCAATTCATGTCCTGATCTCCTGGCTGCTGTTACCAAGAGTGTTGACTGTGGAAACAAATACACTGAAACTGTTAACTATCTCAATCTCTTCACCACCCATCCTGATGCTGCCGATTGGCCCAGTGGTGAGAATCTTGTTTTCGTGATGTTGAGCTTCAATCCATATTAAAGGATGCAGTCCTTGACCTTCTTCAGCAAGTGCTTCAGGTCCTCCTCAGTTTTAGCAAGCAGGGTTTTGTCATCTGCATATTGCAGGCTGTTGATGACTCTTCCACCAATCCTGACGCTACATTCCTCCTCGTACAGCCCAGCATCTCAGATGATCTGTTCTGCATACATATTGAAAAGGTATGGAGGCAAAATACATCCCTGATGTACCCCCTTCTTGATTTTGAACCATGTGGTATCTCCTTGTTCTGTTCTTACAACTGCCTCTTGGCCCAAGTATAGGTTTCCCATTAGCACAATCAAATGTTCTGGGATTCCCATTCTTTTCAGGGTCAGCCATAGCTTGTGATTCACAAAGTCAAAAGCCTTTACATAGTCAATGAAGCACAGACAGACATTCTTCTGGTATTCTCTGCTTTCTGCCAAGATCCATCCAACATTATCTATAATATCCCTAGTTCCACAACCTTTTCTAAATCCAGCCTGCACATCTGACAGTTCTCTGTTGTGGATCTATATAAAACAGCTTTGAATCTTGCTCTATATCCTGAGCAAACCTTATTGTCTCTGACAGACCTACTCTCATTACCCCAGACACTGAATCAATCCATCTCATCCAGGGTCTTCCTCTCTTGTGCTGTCCCTTCCCGTCCCAAGCTTGATGTTCCTTTCCTAGGACTGATCCCTCCTTGTGACATGCCCAGAGTATGTCAGACAGAGCTTCAGAATCCTTGCCTACAAAAAGCAGCCTGATTTCACCCTTTCCAGGATGAACCTATTTGTTCTCATTGCAGTCAATACTCTTCTCCAGCACCAGAGCTCAAAAGCATCAATTCTCCTTCCATCCTCCCTAGTCATTGTCCAGCTTTTTGATACATAACCCATAAATACAAAGACCATGACCTCTATCAGGCGCACTTTAGTCTCCAGACTGACATTGCTCTTTAGCACTCTGGAGATGTCTCTGACAGCAAAATTTCCAAATGTAATTTGTATTTTGATTTTCTTGCTGTTGGTGCCAAGAGTGCTGATTGTAGAGCTAAGCAAACTAAAGCTGTCAACAATCTCAATCTCTTCTCCATCTATCGTGATGCTGCCAATTGGACCAGTGGTACAAATCTTTGTTTTCTTGATGTTAAGCTTCAGTCTATACTGAAGACTGCGTTTGTTGACATTCTGCAGCAAGAGCTTCAGGTCCTTCTCAGTTTCAGCAACAAAGTTGGGTCATTACTCAGATTGTTATTATGTGCCGTGGAGTCACTTGAGACTCATAGCGACACTATATACAACAGCTCTAAACTCTGCTCTGTCCTGTGCCAATCTCATTGTCCCCAACACACTTATCCTGATTTACCTAGTAACTAAATCAATCCACCTCCCAGAGGGCCTTACCCTCCTGAACCTGCCCTCCACCCTCCCAAGCATGATGTCCCTCTCCAAGGATCGGTCTCTCCGTACAACATGACCAAAGTATATCAGACGAAGTCTCAGAATCCTTGCCTCCAAGGAGCAGCCCAGTTTTACCTTCTCCAAGATGAATCTGTTTGTTTTCTTAGCAGTCCATGGTACCCTCAACACTCTTCTCCAACACCAGAGCTCAAAGGCATAAATTCTCCTTCTATCCACCCTGGTCATTGGCCAGCCCTCTGATGCACAACAAGTGATTGCAAAGATCATGGCCTGTACCAGACATACCTTAATATCCAGAGACACACCGTTGCTCTTGAGTACTTTAGAGAGGTCCCTAACAGCAGACTTTCCCCATCATTATACGTCTTTTAATTTCCTGGCTGCTGGTGGCAAGAGTGTTGATTGTGGAGCCAAGCAGACTAAAGCTGTGAACAATCTCAATCTCTTCTCCATCCATCCTGATGTTGCCAATTGGTCCAGCGGTGAGAATCTTTGTCTTCTTGACATTAAGCCTCAATCCATATTGAAGGCTGCAGTCCTTGTCCCTTAGCAGCAAGTGCTTCAGGTCCTTCTCAGTTTCAGCAAGCATGGTTGCGTCATCTGCATAACGCCGATTGTTTATAGATCTTCCACCAATCCTGATGCCACATTTCTTTTCATAGAGCCCAGCCTCCCAGATGATCTGTTCTGCATACAGGTTGAAGAGGTATGGAGACAGGACACATCCCTGGCGTACACCCTTCCCAATTTTGAACCATGCAGTGTTTTCTTGCTCTGTTCTGACAACTACCTCTTGGTTCACATATAGGTTTCTCATTAGCACAATCAAGTGTTCTGGGATTCCCATTCTTCTCAGAGTCAGCCACAGTTTGTTATGGTCCGCACAGTCAAATGCCTTTGAATAATCAATGAAGCACAGATAGATATTCCTCTGGTACTCCCTGCTTTCAGCCAAGATCCATCAAACATTAGCAACAATATCCCTAGTACCACGATCCCTTCTAAACCCAGCCTGGACTTCTGGCAGTTCTGTGCTGATGTGCTGTTCCAGCCCTTCTTGGATAATCTTCAGCAGAATCTTGCTTGCATGTGAAATCAACAATATTGTTGTATAGTTTCCACACTCTGTTGAATCACCTTTCTTTGAAATAGGAACAAATATAGATCTCTTCCAGTCAGTTGGCCAAGTGGTTGTTCTCCAGATTTCTTGACACAACTTGTTGAGCACATCCAGCGCAGCATCTGTTCGCTGAAATATGTCTATTGGTATAGCATCTATTCCTGGGGCCTTAGTTTTTGCTATTCAAAGCAGCTTGAACTTCTTCCTTCATCACCATAGGTTCTTGCTCATATGTTGTTTCATTAAATTTTTCTGTGTCTGCCAATTCCTTTTGATACAATGACTCAGTATATTCTTTCCATCTTCTTTTGATAGCTCCTGGTTTGTTTAATACTCTGCCTAAAGCATCCTTGATTATAGCGACTCAAGATTTGAATTTGTTCTTCAGTTCCTTGAGCTTAAGAAAGATTTTTACTCAGATTATCATCATTAAATCTCTGAAGTATTTCTTCCTATGCTTCCCTTCTGAATGTTCCACTGTTTCACACTTTGTTATCCTCAATTCAGTCCCTTTCTGTTGCAGCTTATTATTGTTTCTCCTTTAAAATGACAAAGAACAATGTGGATTGAAGTAATAAAGCTCCCATAAAATCAAGACTTACTGACTGATTTTTACTGTCAGTGTTACAACTCTGACTTGTGATTGAACACTGCTTAAGAGTCCTTTCCACCAGTCTCTAAAGTAAGTTAGTTTCAGTGTCCCCAGGGATTCATAAACTACTCAGAAGAATTTAACATCCATATATCTATGCAATATCTAAAATTATGCTATTGAAGACAAATTTAAGGGAGATCAATCCTACTGCTTTCCCAGGGTCCCTTCTTCCCACCCTGCAACTCAGAATTTAACTCTGGGTCTAAGTAAAAAAGTTGGAATTCAAGGAATATCTACTTGCTCAAAATATCTGCCTACAAGCCTGGCACTAGCTTTTGTAGATTTTTCTTTGAATCAAGACACTGTCTCAGTATATTCAGGCCCATAAGACACTGTAAACAAATAGAGGAGATGGAAACAGAAGGTTATCCTCACCGTAACATGTTATCAGACTCGCTGTTGCCACCACAGGAGATAGAAAAAATGCAATAGAGAACAGGTTGATATTAACAGGATACCAAGACACAGAACATCAGCTGGTGAAGTCTTAAAGAGGTGAACATATGTCTTTGTAATTCCCACCACATCTGGCATATTGTAGGTATTTGGTGCGTAATTGTCAAATGATATCGGAACAAACAGCAACACAAAACAAACAGATGATTCAATGTACTTGTCCAAGGTTGGATCCCCTAGGTTTTGCCCGTTGCAACTGTTTCCTTTAATATTTATGTATTGCCTGACATGTGCTGATCTATTGCCTTGATGTTTCTTCTTTTCTTTTCTGTGCCTGTATGTTTTGGAGATTTCTTTAAATTTTGTTTCTGATCATCTCCTAGGAGATGTATCAAACTATGTCTTTGTAACAATGGAAGAGAGAGAGAGAGCATCTAGAAGAATTGTTTATGATGATCTTGTTTTAACTGTTTGTACCACGCAGAGCCTCCAAGTTCCTGTTATTCACCTTATTAAAAACAAGAAAGATTTGTCATTCTAGTATCATAGTGCTTCCACTGTAACTAATGTTCTTTAAGCTCTTCTTTGAACATTCATTTAAAACACAGCTTATATAGCCAATAGTTCAAAGCCAGGATTTAAGTCCCTTTTAAACTAGAGGTGATAAGAAATGAATTCTGCCACCCTAGATGAGGGCTTAGAGCTTGAGAATATTTACTACTAGCATTTTTATATCACCCTTGAAGTTACTATTGCAGAGATTACCAGACTATGGGTGGATATAATTTTCTGTCAGCTGGAGGAAATACCTAACGTTTCCACTTTTATCAAGGCAAGCACACAGTAGAATAGGACATGTCTGTGTGCATCTGACCAGTCATGTTTTTAAACTAAGAAAATGGAAGAGGATAGAGGTATAGTGTTTCAGTGGTTCTGAGCTTTACATTACTTCTTGTTGTTGTTGTTGTTGTTATGTGCCATTGAGTCGCCTGCAACTATGTAAAAATAGCCCTAAACTCTGCCCTATCCTATGCCAATCTCACCATCTCTGACACACCTACCCCCATTACCCCAGTCACTGAATCAACCCATCTCATTAAGTGTCTTTCTCTCCTGTGCGGTCTGTCCACCCTCCCAAGGATGACGTCCCTCTCCAAGGACTGGTCCTTCCTTGCAATCTGTCCAAAGTATGTCAGATGAAGCTTCAGAATCCTTGCCTCCAAGAAGCAGCCCGACTTCACCCTCTCCAAGACAAACCTGTTTGTTTTCCTAGCAGTCTAGGGTATATTTAACACTCTTCTCTAATACCACAATTCAAAGGCATCAATTCTCATTCTATTATCCCTAGCCATTGTCCAGCTCTCTGACTGTCAGAAAAGCCTTGGTTTTATATGGAAAGAAAATGACATATAATTACATATACATAAACAAACAGAGATAGTATATTTATGTCAGTTATCACTCATAGTGACACCACGTATGTCAGTGTTAACTGCATTCTAGAGGGTCCACAATGCCTGATTCAAAACTGATTGAAAAAGAAATCTACCTTTTGTGGCTTGCTCTCATATCGGATTTGAACTTCCGGTGTGATAACCATCTGTTGCCTTTGGACTTGATACTCACACAGTTGTGTCAATTCCTACACACAGAAAGTCTTTGTGTTAGACAGGGGATTCTGGTAGCATTAATCTCCAGAGGACTTCCCTGCAAACCCAAAGCTTATGCTTCTTTGGTAATTCAAATCAACAATGCTTCTGAAAGAGGAAGATGGACCATCTTCTTCCATGCCTTAAAAACCCAGTAGAGGTTGACCTGTGAGTCAGAATTGACTTAATAACAATGAGATAGAAGGACACACACACACATATAATCTCAGCTATTGTGTCAATTGCTATACAAAGTCACCCCATGTGTTACACACATGAACATACTCATCGACAATTGTGCCAATTGAAGTTGAATTATCCTTCGGGGTTTTCTTCTGAAAGCTAAACAATGTTCAAAGTAGAATCAATGCCCTGAATGGTGGTATTGGAGAAATATATGATGAAAAGACTGCTGTTGTTGTTAAGTGCAGTTGAGTCATAAATAACCCATGAACAAAATAAATGATCTTATGAACAAAAGACCTGAAGACTTATATAACTTTCATCATTTCTTGAAGTTCATAGAGTTTCTGAAGGCAAGCTATCTCAGAAGTGGATGCCACTCCTGCTTCCAAGCTTGTTTTAATTTGGAAGTTCCACAAAACACTGTCCACCACGGGTAACCATTATTGCATTTGACACGTCAGTGTCACGGTGTTTAGCATCACAGCAACCACGAGTTACCTCTGTACAGCAAATGGACAGACCTATGCCGTACCACTTAGAAGACTGATCAAAAACAATTATAACCAGGCCCGAGGGCCGCAGATTAAAATCACCTACCTTTGACTTGATAGCATAACTTTCTATCTACTAGGCCAACAAAAGAAGAAAATAATCTGTCTTGGAGGAAGAGCAACCAAGGTTCTCCTTAGAGCCAAAGATGGTGAAACTTTATCTCACATACTGTGTGCATGTTATTAGAAGGGGAAATCCTTAGGAAATGACACCATCACGGGAAAGATCGAAAGGGAAAGAATGGAAGATCTTCATTGGGATGGATTGACACGGTGACTGAACAATGGGCTGGAGCATGTCAGAAATTTAGAGGTTGGACTTAGATAAGGCAAGGTTCAGATCTCTTATTTATGATTTATGGGATCACTATGAGTCAACTTCTGTGTGAAGACATTTGACTATGGAAAGGCATTTGACTGTGTGGATCACAACAAATTGTAGCTAATCTTGAGGAAAATGAGGAGTCCCAGATCACTTAATTGTTCTCATATGAAACCTATACTTGGACCAGGAAGCATCGGGAAAGGTGGACATCTTCATGCCTTTTCAATGTATATTCAAAACCAATCATTTGGGAGGCTGGACTTTATGAGGAGAATGTGACATCAGGATTGGAGAAAGACTTATTAACAACCTGCAATATGCAGATGATACAACCTTGTTGTTGAAACTGAGGAGGACATGAGGCCTATGGTGCAGAACGTCAAACACTAGTCTTCAGTATGGACTGAAGCTCAACATCAAGAAATGAAAGATTCTCACCACTGGGCCAATTGGCAGCTTCATAACAGAGACGAGATTGAGATTAACAACTTCCTCTTGCTTAGTTTCACAATCAGCAGTCTTGGAACTAGCAGTCAGAAAATCAAAAGACAAATTATATTGGGAATATCTGCTGTCAGAAACCTCACTAGAGTAATAAAGTGCAACAGTATGGTTTTGGAGACTAAGGTGCACCTGCTACAAGTCAAGGTCTTCAAAATTACTGCTATGTATGTATCAGAAAGCTGGACAATGACCAAGGATTATAGAAGAAGAATCAATGCCTTTGAGTTATGGTACTGGAGAAGAGTCTTAAACATATCATGGACTGCCAGAGAACAAACACATCTAGCCTTGAGAAGGTAAAACCAAACTACTCCCTGAAAACAAGGATTTTGAAGCTCTGTCTCATATACTTAGGGAAAAGAACATCATACTTGGAAGGGTTGAGTGTCAGTGCAGGAGAGGAAGATCCAAGATGAGATGGATTGCCTCAGTGACTTAAGCAATGAAATGAGATTAGGTCTGTCAGAGATGATGAGATTGGTTCAGGATCGGGCAGAGTCCAGAGCTGTTGTACATAGGGTCACTATGAGTTGCAGGCACATAACAACAACATGAATCAACTCAAAGATATCGCACAAACAGTGTAGAGTTTACTTGGCTGTAATCTTTCCAAAACCAATTTTTCTGGGCCCTTCTCGTGTGTGCTATTAAATTAACTTTATATTTGCATATATATTTAAATGTATCGGAAATAAAAGAGAAGGGTTCCCCCCCTTCATTTTTGCAAATGGCTATCTTGGTAAATCGTTAAAGCTTTGTCAGACACACAGTCTCTGTTGCAACTACAAAATTCTACTGTTCTAATGGTAAATCATCTGTAGACATTAAGTATATGAAGGAATGGCCTTGGCTGTATCACTTGAAGCGTTATTTATGGACACTAAAATTTGGGCTTTATTGAATTTATACACATTATGTAATAATATTCTTCCTATCTTTTCCAACCATTTAAAAATGCAGACCAGTTCTTAGTTATATACCATAAGTAGGAACCAACTCATAGCTGACCTTCTAGTGGGTTTACAGAGGCAGTAAATTGCACAGGAGAATATTGCCCGTCGTTGCCCCGAAAGCAGCTAGTGGATTCAAACTGTGTGCCTTTGTGTTGACAGACAATCCCTTACCACCGAGTCACCCACAGTTTTAGTTATAGCCTCTATAATAACAGGCAACAAGCCAGGATCTGCTGTAGATCAATAAGATTAATTTAGTGGTGATATCTCTTTGCTTGTGTTGCATGAGCCTGAGCGAATCGACATTAGCTAGAGATTCTAATAGCTAATTATTTGAATTCTGTCAGATGTTAAAAAAATCCTCGTGAATAATATTCTTCATGGATTTCTATCCTACACTCCCACCTCTCACCCTCCTCTGTCTTTATCTTGTTCCTGGAAGACAAGGTGGATTTAATGGAAAATGTGCCCCAGATATTTCCAACATTAACTGCTCACACTATTAATATCAAGGTAACATAGCTAGTGACAGGTTCTTTCATTGATTCATAATTCATGTCCCCGTTAAAGAGGATCTGATCCAATGAGTTATATATATTTCACTCTGATTATGCTAATGTCAGTTTATATAAAAATATAACCACAACTTATTTCTTCCTTGACTGAAGAATTAAGGAGGAAAATGCATCAGTTGGGGTTTTGTGGGAAACCCCAAGGCCAGGAAAACACCTTTAACTGAAAAAGTCAAAGCTCGTTAAACCACAGTCACATATCCTCTCTGTGATTCCACCTGTCAGTTGTGGGCATCCAATGGCGACATAGCAGCATTTCTTCACAGCGTTTCCAGAGAGAGCTTTCTCTTACCAAAGTATTTGGAGACATAAGTGCATTTTTAAAAACAAATTTTATAACTGTTTAACTGAACAGGTTCATCAATCAGAAAACCTAAAGGCAGGTGGAGGGGGTAAGGCAAGGAATTTTTTTATTATTGTTATTAAAGCAAGAGAAATAATATCTGAAGCCTGAAGCTCATTTTGTGAGGAGCGGGATCCACGGGGCTCCTGTTAAAGGCAGGCTGCTGCTGAGACACTTCAAAAGATCATCTTTATTGCAGAACAATTGCCTGACCCAGTTTCCTGGTCAACAACATGCTTTTGTAGAAACTTCAGGAGCTGATAAAAAAGCTCAGCAAAGTTAGCACGTGTACTTTCATCTGTGGCTATCAGGATGGGGAATATATAAAAGGTTTCCCTGTACCCGAGATTTAACACTGCCAGGCCTACTGACACTGAAGCAAAGAATGAAACAAAATACACGAACATGCTTTAAAGGCTAGTGTCTAACTTCTTGGCAAATGTGTTCACTACTAGGCCATTTAGAACACAGAGGTCTTTCAATATTCATAGTCTTTTGCCTATCAAAATATTTTGATATAATAATAAAACGTTATGGTATAGTACATTTTGACCATCCACTGTCTCAATATAAAAAGATTTTCTACCACCTGGTCTTATGTCTCCTTGAGAAATTATTCTTGGTGCATAATCATTTAAATAATATTTAACTTAGATTCTTACATGCATCATAAAATAAGCATAAAAAGCAACAATGTATGTTTTAATAATTTCAAAGGAGAAAAACCATTTTCACAAGTGGCTCTAACTCAAGTTCCATTCACTGCTTCCTGGAAAATATTACAACATTAAGCAATGAACTCTTTAGTCTTTATTCTAAGTATCTGTGTTCTTTGGAAAGAACTATTCCATTTTAGCATTTCCAGGCCCAATTTTGGGGGCTTATTTATTTTATTTTCCATTTTTTAATATATTCTTTAAACTTGAGGTTCATTCAGGATAATATCATCTTAGTTCATTTTTAGGCTTTCCTGTTCTACTATATATTTACTAATATAATAACAATTCTGTGATTCACCGAAAATAGTAGTAATGTTTGCAGAGTGTGGCAATAAGAGTTTGACAACAACAAGGGAGGTAGTCTTATCCTAAAATCATTCTTGCTTAAGGTCTTTATAATTTGAGGTGTCTGCCCACAGCACATCCTGGTTCAACCCATCAGGTAACTAAGGGAGTGAGGGCAAGAATTCTCCTGGAGGTTCCTAATAAAATGACTACACAATGATTCTGAACCTTTGTTAGAATTCACTTCAAGCTCTGCAAGATTTCCTGGGCATAACCACTCTACAAATGAATCCGCATCAGTGGAGTGAACTAATTTGCCAGTGATGTTGTTCTGATTCATGACACCTCTGTACATCATAGTGGCACTATCATGTAGTAGAACAAGCCCATGGTAGAACTTGCATCTAGGAATGGCTAATTTTTCTAAAGCATATTACCAGGTCCTCATACCAAGATGTCTCAAGGTGTACTCAAATCTTTAACCTTTTGGTTAGTAGATAAGACTAGAATTGTTTGTATCATATAGATAGATATAATTTGAGATACCACATTGAATTTATTCTGTATTACTCCTGGCTGAGATGGTTGGAAAGACCACAGGCAACAGATCCTGTAAGATTTTGGTATTTAAGTATCAGGTAAATATACTCGAAACTGGGGCAAATGTCAGATCCCAGAGAGTGGTTCCCAGTTAGAATCAACTAAGGTCAGTTTTTGTTCTTTAAAGCCCTGCTCTCTAGTTCTCATATGTGTGGTTGTCACTGAATTAACTGACTGTGCAGCTGGAAGTTTGTAAAGCTACCCATGAGTTATTAATGGTCAGTCAAGGTTGAGACCAGTCTGATTTCATTGCCCTCCAAAGTTGAATGGATATGTGAATTCCCTAGGGATCTGATAAAATGTGGATGCATGCTGATTTTATAGGTCTGAGGTGAACTTGAGAGCCTTCATTTTTAACAGGCTCCCGAGGATTACCACTGCTATTAATCCACTGAGCACATTTTGAGCATCCAAGACCTAGAGAACAACCAACAGATCTATTAAAAAAATACTGACGCCTGGGTAGCAGCATCAAGGATTCTAATTTGATTGGCTAGAAGTGATGTTTAGATATCAGGAATTTCTAGAACTTCTCATGTAGTCCCAAAGTGCAGTCTGGATTGTGGACGACAAAGATCTTTATTGAAAAAAATCCTTTTCTGTTGTTTTGGGAAATCTGGTAGTGTGAATACCTGGAAAATATCTAGCTTCAACTACTGTGAACAGTAATTTCCTGTTGTTTGGTTTTATCCATTCTGTGCTATTATAATTTAAAAACAAAACAAAACAAAACCCCCAGCAGTCCTAAGAAACTGACATCACTGCCAAGAGAAGGGTGGCACCCAGTGAGAAGGTGCACGTGCTGGGAGCATAATTTGGGAGTCAGAGTATAGAGGTAGAACTGGGGATAAAGTAAGCGAAAGCCCATTGTCTAGAATTATTATTATTATTATTATTATTATTATTAGTTCATTTGTGGAGTGAAGAGTCATGGGAATATTCTCAATTTTTATAGAAAAATTCACTTTAACAGATCTTGATGTTCCTAACATGTATAAATTCTTAATAATAAATGCAGAATATTACAACCTTGACTTCCAGGTTTGTGCAGCATAGCAGCAAAGGCTTCAAGAGGAACTAGACATATGTGTGTAATAAACGTTTGCAAACAGGTGATAAGGGGATCAACAGGCGGAAGTAAAAAAAGCAGACAAGGCAGGTTCTCTAGGATGGTGTTCAAGGAGGTTAATGAAATCTTTTTTTCATTTTGGTCAGCTCAGACCTCCCTTAGTCAGCCATGAGAGCTGAGGAGGCAGGCTTTTGAAAGCCCTACAAAAAAAGTCAGAGCTGTTGCAGCATGAGCAGATTCTAACCTCCAGTAAAGAACATTGAACATGCAGCCTCTCTCAGCTAAATCCTGAAGCCACCCATCCTGGACCAGTTTAAGACAGTTATTTTAGTTTTATATTTTATTTACTTATTTTTTAAAAACATTTTTGTTGTTATCAGAATGAAAGTTGGTAAAACATACAGGCTTTTCATTCAATCATTCATACATACTTCATTTTATGACATTAATCATATTGTTGCTCTTGTTGTTATATGCCATCGAGTCACCTGAGATTCTAACAACCCTAAGTACAACAGCTCTGAAACTGGCCCTGTCCTGAGACAGTCTCCCTGACTCTTACACACCTACCCCCATTGCCCTAGTTACTGTATCAATCCATGTCATCCGTAGTCTTCCTCTCCTGCATTGCCCATCCACCCTTCCAAACATCATGTCTTTGTCCAAAGACCAATCCCTCCTTGGCCATGTATCCTAAGTATGAGCGATGGGGCTTCAAAATACTAGGAGAAACTTGGTTTCACCCACTCCAAGACAGAATTATTTGTTTTCTTGGAAGTCCATGGTATGTGCAAGACTCTTCATAAGCACCACAACTTGAAGACATCAATTCTTCTTCTGTCATCCTTAGTCATTGTCCAGCTTTCTGATGCATAGCAAGTAATTGTGAAGACCATGGACTTAATCATACTAATATGGCCATAAATCTGGGTCTGACTCCTGAGTATTGCCATAGGTGGTTCATCACAGTGCAAAGAAGTAGGGAGAATAAGGTCCACTTAAGATTTGAAAATGAAAGTTTGGGTTAAAAATAAAACCAGATGAAAACAACTATGAGATATCATCTCACCCCAGTTAGAATAGCAAAATTTAACAGAACAGCAAGCAATAAATGCTGGCAAGGCTGTGGAGAAACTGCAACTCTTATTCACTGTTGGTGGAAGTGCAAAATGGTGCAACCACTGTGGAAGGCAGTATGGCACTTTCTCAACAAGTTGCAAATAGAGATACCATTTGACCCAGCAATTCCACTACTGAGAATATACCCCAAAGTGACCGTAACCGCCATCCAAGCAGATATATGCACACCAATGTTTATTGCGGCTTTGTTCACAATTTCACAATAGCAAGGAGTTGGAAACAACCTAAGTGTCCATCAACAAACAAATAGATAGAGAAGCTGTGGTATATTCACTCAATGGAATAATACTACCCTGCCTTGAAAAACAAGGAACTCATGCAATATTATTCAAAATGGGTGACTCTGGAGAACATTATGCTGAGTGAAGTATCCCAGTCACAAAAGGACAAATACTGCATGGTGCCACTGTTGTAAAACAGGACTGACCTTGGGGTTGGGGAGAGACTGAGAAAGATGGGTTCAATAATGTATACTGCACTGAAACAGATGAGGGAGAAAACTGTTTAAAAGGCATATGTGATTACGTATTTTTGTCATGACAGGAGTCTAGAGCGAAGGCTACATGGTGGAGTGGACATTGGGGAGGGTTTGTAAAACAATGAAAGAATCTTACTTTTACTTTTCCAAGAGGGTAGTGTGCTGGGGGAGTGGTTGGGAGGGGAGAAATATGCAACAATGAATGAATGGAAATCCAAAGTCCCTGTAAATGTTTACTGAAATGAATAATAAATTTAAACTAAAAAAATTTAAGTTAGAGTAAGCAAGGCAATGAATTTATAACTGCTCATGCTAATAACACTATATCATGGCATTGAGGAGGAACAGTGGAACTGTATCAACATTTACAATATTCTTCGTACCAAAACCATTTATGGAAAATAGGAACTGAATTGGAACATGTATTTCTTATACTTGAACCAAGAGGCAGTCATCAGAACAGAGCAAGGAAACACTGCATGGTTCAAAATTGGGAAGGGCATATTCCAGGGATGTGTCCTGTCTCCATACCTTTTCAACCTCTATGCAGAACAGATCATCCGGGAGGCTGGGCTCTATGAGGAGAAATGTGGCATCAGGATTGGTAGAAGATCTATCAACAGTCTGCGTTATGCAGATGACACAACCCTGCTTGCTGAAACTGAGGAGGACCTGAGGCACTTGCTGCTGAGGGTCAGGGACTGCAGCCTTCAATATGGATTGAGGCTCAATGTCAAGAAGACAAAGATTTGCACCACTGGACCCATTGGCAGCATCAGGATGGATGGTGAAGAGATTGAGATTGTTCACAGCGTTAGTCTGGTACAGACCATGGTCTTTGCAATCACTTGTTATGCATCAGAGAGCTGGCCAAAGACCAGGGAGGATAGAAGGAGACTTGATGCTTTTGAGCTTTGGTGTTGGAGAAGAGTGCTGAGGGTGCCATGGACTGCTAAGAGAACAAACAGATTCATCCTGGAGAGGGTTAAACCGGGCTGCTCCTTGGAGGCAAGGATTCTGAGGCTTCGTCTAACATACTTTGGTCATGTTGTAAGGAGGGACCGGTCCTTG